>NW_023465084.1:0-9416 GCF_013731165.1 Rhagoletis pomonella
TGTTGAAAGAGTGTGCCTACGTAAATGAAATAGTCGCACAATTTTTTAGGTGATGAGGTACGCGTTGAAATCACTTTTATGTACACCAGCATGTACTCGAAGGACTTTTTCACCTATTTCCTTTTGTTTTCTATCGATATTTGGTATAAAGTCAGCTCATTTTATATCTTGTTTCCATCTATGTATTTATTTTCCATTACCGTCAAATTCTGGTTTCTTTGGCGTTATATCATCAGAACAAATGCGTCTGCCGTCACAAAAATTGATATTACTGGATTTATGCATTAGCTGTAGCAAATCCTTGTTCACACCGTACAGCACTAATAGCACACTACGACCCTCCAACTCTTTAGCCAAAGCATTGAGGACATCGACGAAGGTGGCATCGAATTGGACGAAGCGACGGCAGTCCAATACAACTGGGAAATCATCTCGATACAGCAGACAAGCATCGTTGATTTTATCGCGTATATATTCAATACCCGAATAGTAGACATCGGAAGTGGGACTGACGAATATGTAGTTGCGGCTTTCGATCTAAATCATGAGTACAGAGGAACCAGTTTATGTATAAATATCCATTTTATTTTCTACGAAGCTATCAAAGTTTCTTCGTTTCCACTTACCTCCATCAGCGTTACATCCACCTTAGGATTACCCAGTCGTAGAAATACGAATACCATGTTAAGTACGATGCCAAAGCATAGACCCGTTTGCACGCCAGCAAAGAGACAAACAATGAAGCATCCAACCCAACTGAAGAAATCCTTTTTGTTGCTATTCCAGAGGGTTTTAATGGGTGAGAAGTCAATCTGAAAGACAACAGCGTATGGAAAATGAATGGTATTTGTTACCTTGAAAGGCTGTGGGAGTTTATGTGAGTAGAGTCGATGTAGCTTGCATATGAAAGAACCTCACGGGCCATCTAAGTTTCTTAGCTTCAAAAAAACGAAAGTCTCCTGATCTAGTACCAATAATATCGCTTTTGATTTAATTGACCCAGACGTTCAAAATAAATTGGTTTTAAGTCAGAGAGCCTTAAAAATACTCTCTTAAATGTGTGCTGAAGTTTCCTCTCCTACTTGAGAGCGTTTAAATGTTATAATAAAAGATAGTAAAGCAAGTTTTCTGATGTAAAGCCGTTTCAGCGATCTATTTACAAAAAATCTTCAATAAAATATAAATTCTCGTATCTTAAATTTTTAACATGAACCCATCTTAAGTACCTAATGGCTACTTAGGAAAACTTGAAGATACTCCAAGCACCCGTTAGACTCAGTAAAGGCGTTGGCATCGTAAAATACGCCTACTAAAAGTCTACTCTTCGTCTGGTACCTCTGGACACTAAACGATCAATATGTGGCACATCCAGCCAGATTAACTTAATTATTCTCCAGTTTTAATTTTAAGCGTTCTCCAAACTCTCTCATAACGAATAACGATTTATAAACCGATATTAATTTTGACATCGCTTCGGTCTGGATGACTTTCCCCTATATCCAAGGTGTCAAGAGGTGGACGAGGTGGAAAACATCATATTTGTCTTCCCACGTTTTGAGGCAATACAGACAACCTAGTTGATATCGTGTTGAGCTCAAAAAAAGCTTGAAATGCAGTTAATACGGCCATTGTAGAGATACACCAAAAGACAAGGTGAGAAGAAGGTTAGAGGCGTTGACGAACGTGACTATGGCGAAGGGTACAAACAGACCTCACTAAGGTGGTTTCTTGTATCTTATCTTAAAATAACACAGAGGACTGTTCCAAGTTGATGCAACTTTTCAACGAACTGCGTTAGGCTCGTAACGAACCTGGAGTTCCGCGCTCAAACCGGTGAGTTTGGTAGTTAGACGGTAGGAGGTTTAGTTTGGGTTAAAGTCTCACAATGACGGGGTTTGGCTTTCGATGCTTCCTGCTAGTAAAAAAGCCGATATAATTAATCTTATACACCGCACGATCTGCAACATATCTATCACGGTAGAGTATGACATTGCCACCATCCAAAGTAATTACGTTCTGTCTATGAGGATTCTGGATCCATTGTAAATACTTTTAACACGAAAATCGTCTTGTTCATTAGTAAGTATAAGAAACCACCGGAAAAAATTCCCTCCAAATGAGGTGATCGCTGTACGCTTTCTGAGAGAGTCAAGTAATTGAGCTTGATAGATAAACTTAAGGCCTGAAATAATAATATAATATAATAAGTAGGAATATTAGAGCGATTTACCGACAAATTTAAAGACCGGGCAAGTTCCCTAAATACGACCAATGCGGCTGAGATTTACAAACACGTTGGCAAAGAGGCGGTGCCGTTATTTCGTATTTTGAAATCTTTTTATATTTTATTGAGGGACAGAAAATGACCGCCAATACCAAGATGTTTATTGTTAGATCAACACAATATCGTATTTTTTTATTTTTGACGAAGAATATGTCGTACGTTTCGATATGGAGGCTATGCTCAAATGTTGTAGTTGTAATTTTTAGAGCTTCACATAAACGTTTATTGCACGCGAACTAGTAAAGCGATTTCAAAGAAAACTATGGCGTTTCAAAGACAAACTTCAAAACCTATCGGCAGATACATTTCTGTAAGTAGCCAATTCGGTGTCTGTCGTAGAAACAATGGTAAATATTGGCTTATTTTGAGGTAAATTTGAAACTTTTAAAGTGCTCTAGCAACTTATGATTTGCAGATATTACTTTTCGGGATATGGGTCCCTTTAGGAATAAAAATATTACTGTGTACCAATTTTTTGTAAATTCGACAAAAATTGAGCATTTTAGGGCAAACAGTTTTTTGAAAAAAATCGCTCAAATGATTTTGTTTTTGTTTTCTTTAACAAAAAACTCAAGTTTTTTCCTTTAGTTTAGTATATGGAAGTTTTGGTTGATATCTTCTAAGCATGTTTATTTGATTCGATTATATGGACATAAATGATTTCCCATACAAAATCACTTCGCCATCATTTTGCAAACACGGAGACAGAAAGTATGTGTGTAGGTATTTCGGCTTTTGAGTAACAGAGGGTGCAATATTTATAACCTAATCGCAGCGTATGTATGTAAATACATAAATACGTACGTACATATGCTGATTGCAGTTAATGTGGATTTGTTTTTCTTTTAGTAATCTATGTATGTATGTATGTACATATGTGCATATGAATGCATAATACGCGAAAACTTTTTCTTCACATCAGATCGTTCGATTTTACAAAATGAGGTATCCAATTAAAATACCTGTGGATGCGCAATAACTTCTTACTTTTTCAAAAAGAGTTGCCACCTGATAAAAAATTAAATTCGAATAATTTTTATGTTAAATCAATTATAACACTATGAGTATCGATCGAAATGGTTTTGAAAAGTCGTTATTTTTTAATTGTATGCAGGGGTTTGCCACCTGTTTTAAAAAGCAAGTTAGGCTTAAATAAAGTCAGAAAATTGAAATGTATATCCTGATATGGATGCCAGACGAAAGAGATTGTGGTTTGAAAATATTTTGCAGAGGGTTGCCACCTTGTTACAAAGTTAGATTCAGTACAAGCAATAAGTTAAATAAACTGCTTTAATGTGATAATAAATCAAAATTGCCTTGAATTGCTTTTGCTTTTATAATTAGATTCTAATTGAATTAAGAATATTAGATAATTTAAATATGTATCACAATACAAGTGTCAGACGAAAAAGGTTTAACGAGGTTTTGGTTTAAAAATTATTTCAACAGGATTGCCATCTGTTTGAAAAGTCGAATTAAGTTGAATTATGCATGAATTGTGAAATATTGGCGTCAAACGAAGGAGTATTAAGAAAAATTTAGTCTCAGCATTTATAACATTAAAGAGTTAAACTCAAATTATTTAATAAGTCAAATGAATTATGCAGTATGAAAGGAAATAAAAATTAATCATAGTAGGGATACACGTCATGGTATATGACTGAAGTTAATGTTGATCTGCTTCTCTATCGCTAAGAATTAATATTTTGCAATTCATATTGATTTATAAAATTCAATTCAACACAAACAAAACAAATATTTCATGTACCGTTTTTAACTTGAATGTGATCTTAATAATATCACGTAGTCTACGTTTAAGTTCAGCGGCTGTGACTCCGACCGAAGGACCGATCCTTTTATGTTTCGGTCAAATATAACCGTTATTTGGCTATTTTTAGTATTTGGTATAATTTTTTTCCGTTATAATGAAATAAACTGTACAAAAACTATAATATTTCTATTACAAAAACTATACTATTACTATCTTTCAGGTAGGCTACAATTTTCAAGCCAATTTCTGAAGACGCAACACTATTTTGATACTAAGAAAGCCAGGATATCTAACCTTTTATTTTTGATATTTTGAACCTAATTCAAAACTTAAGCTTTAGTTTAAACATATCAATTTCAATACCAGAAAAAAGCACACGTACTATTGCAAAGCAATGCACCAAGATAAATAATTTCAGAATTTTACTCCAATAACTTGTAAAAATTAAAATCAAAAACGAATATTAACTCACCATAAACACGACAGCAGCAATGAGTACCGCAGAAATCGACGACTTTGGTATATAACCAAAGTAGGGAGTGAGTACGGTGAGTGCCAGGTATACCATTAAAGCTATAAAAAATATATGTAAGACAGTAAAATATTTTCAGTTTTGAACATTTCTTCCTCCTACAACTAACCTGTGTAAATACCACAAAGCGGAGTGCGCACACCACTGGCCTGACTGACAGCGGAACGCGTGAATGCGCCACAAGTTGGTATGCAGTTGAAGAATGAACCAGCCAAGTTACAAATGCCAAGTGTAAGCATTTCCTGCGAAGCCTCCAAGCGATTGTCCTTCACTGCCGATTACGAAAAAGACATCAATTTTATAACAAATAAATTATATTTTGATTAAAGTTTTTTTTTTTACTGAACTAACCGAATGCTTTTGCAATAGCCACGTTTGCTAATATGGCCACAATCGGCACCACAATAATGCCGCTGCCCAATTCGCTAACGATGTCAGAAAACATATAGGTAGTGTTTTTGTAGTCGAAGGCGAATGGTGGCAAATGCAATTCCAGTTGAGCGGAATTCACCTTTGCGGTGAGTGCATATGGGATTGCCTCCGCGGAGCGTTGTTTTACCCAAAGGAATGTGCCCAAACTGCAGAGGAACACAACTAGAGCATTGCGTGAGATGCTGATATACCAAAGCAATCTCTTAAGTATGCGTGTGGTTGGAGTATTCTTTTTAATACTGATGTGAGATAGTTGCTGCGAAGAAAAGAGAAAGTTGCATTTGGGATAATAATGCAGCTACATGGCACACGGGTGGGACTGTACATACTCTTAGCGAAAGTAATGCCGTCAGGCATACCAAGCCCAGTAGGGTATCCGAGTAACGTATGCTCCTGAACAGTACTTCAATCGATGGTACACCTTTCGTTTTTATACCTAATAAATTTTTTACTTGCACAGCAGCCACAATGACAGCGGTAGCGCTGGTGAAAGCTTTCGTCACGGGCGTTGGAATGAAATTCACGATGAAACCTGGTGAGAAAATTTGTGGAAAAATAATGATATAGTACGTATGTTCATAAAACCTTAGCATTGAAATATCTATTTTGCGCAAAAACAAAAACTAAACTTAACAATGGATGATGGGAATTCGTTTCAAAATAAATCAATTTAAGGAAGATTAAAACGTGCCTTTAACTTTGAATTTATAATTCCCAAAAATATTTCAAAAACAGTATGTAAGTTTTTGCAATCACGTTTGAGACGTTGATGTGTTTAAGAACGAATTTTCGTCAAATCTTGTAATATTTGGTTCGGAGACAAATCGGATTTGGTATAACGCTGTCAAAACATTTCGGAAATTCATTTAATCTGCGATAAAAAGAAACATTGAAGTAAAGGATTATTTGCTAGCTATACTTATGATTTCAGCTCTATATTTACTAATGGGCTATCTGAGATGATATGTTTTATCGCCTAATGTTTGGGAGATCTATAAGCTACCTCTATAACGCAGAATAAGCAGGAAAAGGTAGCTTATATGAGAGGTTGATAATCGTCTCAGTTATCTCGAAGAATAGACCTGATCTTACATCAGTGCCCGATTCGGATGCAGGGTTATACAGAAATAATTTCTCTTGATAATCTTAGTTTTTCTTAAGATCTTTTGAAGAAAGGTTACAATATAATCCTTTCTCAAGTTCTGCTAGCTTGGCAAATGAATTACCATTAATATGATCTAAGATTCCTAAGAAAAACCTTTCAGAAAAAATTCCGGAAATTACCAAAAAAGTAATCTCAAATTAAATTAAATTAAATTACCAAAAGTAAAGCCGCATTGCGGGGTTTTTTTTTTATTTTGAATTGATCTAATGTATTTAGTGGGTTTGGCTGAGATTCTAAACAATTATTTCACAGGGTTTGTAATCTGGATTTCTTTTCATTATTTTAATATGTTTGATGCTGTTTTCCTTCTTGTCTGTACATGCGGTAACACAGTCTCATTATAAGTGTATATAGTTTATTTATTCAAATTAAATTCGGGATTCCCATGTATCATAACATTTCGAATGCTTCTCACTTATTTTATTCACGCTCCTATTTACGATTTTCCAAAGTTATTCGATGTTTACAATGATACATACATACATATGTACATATGTATATGCATACAAACACAAGTGAATTGCTATCATCATAACTCATAAAATAAACAATTAGCGGCTATTTGTAAAATTTTCTTGTTTTTACAATTGTTTAGCTGTTAATACGTCTACTATTTTAACTTCACATTCATTGTACAGTGAGGTAAAAATTTATTGAAAACCAACAACAAATGGAAGTACTAATAACTCAATTTCCCGAATGCTATTTTTAATTTTGCAAATAAATCAATGTGCCTAGGCTCTACTTGGAAACTTACACAATTTACTAGGTGTGAAAAATAGTCAGCCAGACATTGGCAAATAGAAGTGAATAATGAAAATATAATTAGGAAGTTTTCAAAAGCTAATTTTTAGCGAAAATCTTTACTCGAACCAAATTATTCATACTTATATTTGGCATAAAAATCGTGTACGCAGATTTTTTTAACATAGCAAAGTTTAGTAATTTGTAGAGATCTTTATTTATAAAAAATGATTTGAAAATGACGTGAAAATCAATGCAATGCTTATGTTAACATAAGTATATGCCGCCATACTTAAATTCAATACTTACCCAATTGAAAGGCGCCCATTAGAAACTCTACAAGACCCGCTAAAAATGAGAGTACAACCACAAATTGTACAGGACGATCGCCAACGAACTGCAACACCATCAGCGACATCAAACTGGTAGGTCCAATTGATACTTGTGGAATTGTGCCGAATATAGCATAGAAGATTTGGCCTAAAAAAAAAAAAAAATAACAAATCAAAGTACGTATTAGTCTTGGATTGCAGTCGATTGATGACAAAAGCGATCAGTAAAGCGTCGATAAAAAACATTAGAATTTCAATAAAGTAAAGTAAAGTTTAGCAGAAGCGAGGAAAAACAAAAGTTAAAAAATAACGCTCAGCGTTTGAGGAAAGGAAGGACACAAGCGCGGAAAATTTAAATTTTCTTTTTTCGTCGTTTTCATCGTTGCTTTATTAATCATTCCTGTCGTCGCTTACCTAGTTATCGGGCTAACTAGACCTAAACGCCCATATTGCAATCAAACAAAACAACGAATTGCACTTGTTTAAGTATTGAATTAACTGTGTTTGAAAACTTAAATATATAACTAAAGTTCTTCAAAAGGTCGTCTGTTTCGCAAAGTTGCAAATAGTTCTCTGAATAGGTGATTCATACCAGTGATTTTGTTTCAACAGCTGTTTCTATGAAAATCCACCGGGTATGTAAAATCACTTTATGCATTTGTTTGTTTTTATTTTTATAGAGTGCGCCACTTCATAGAAAATAATGAACTATTGTTTCATAAAAAAGAATGAAGACGTTTCGACTGATCGGGTGTTTGTTCTAGACTAGCAAAAATACCGATGATATGGTAGGCACGTATGTATGAGGGTGGTAGATCCATTGATGATATCAACCAGATCCTACAATAAGTTCCAAGTTGGATTATTAAAAGTCTACGGAAGGATTACTTCAGTTAAGAAATAAGTAAAAATTGTAGTCTATTTACAGCGTGGCGACGAGTAACTGTTACCCCGGTTTTTTTTTTGAAAAAAAAGGACACAAATTGCAGTTCTTAAAGCTCAAACAGTCAACGACATAGCGTATACGTAGGTTGACGGAGACACGATCTACCTTATGGGTTTGATTTAGTAAGCTTACAAATTTGGACAAAATTAAGAAAAATGCTTATGCGATTGCACTTGTTAGCCCGATATCAAAGAAGGGGCCACTTTTAAGCTACGTGCTTTACATACATACCTTAGTTTTGGCCACACAAAGGTAGATACTTACCAATGATAGCCGAGTATAAACCATATTCTGAAGAGAGTCCAGCCAATGCCGCATAAGCGATACTCTGTGGTATAATAGTGAGTCCCAATGTGATGCCGGCAATTAAATCGGATATAGCTGTTTCACGATCGTATTTCTGCAGCCAATTCAAAATATATAAACGTCGATAAATCCAATGTTTCTCTGGCGGTTGCTCATACTTGGCAGCGTCGATTGTCAATTTGGTATCAGGGAGTTCGCCATCTTTTATTGGCTCTAGCTCCTCTAGAGCTGCAAGAAAAATAAAAATTTAAGCTGTAGGCGACACGAAATATAAAGACTGTGTATTACAACTTTATTCAGCGAATTAAAAGTATACTTTTTACTTATTTATTTAGATTCTTAGATTTTTTCTGTTTTAAATTTCACTTTATTTTAATGACAAATATCTGTTATTTATGCACGCAAAAAGCGTTCAGTTAGTAAAAGCGCGCGTGTCAAAAACAATATTTACGTTTAGCCTCCACCGCAATATCGGCTTTGTGAATGCTGTCGTTGTCTAAAACAATCTGCGGTGGCTTGTCTCCAGTACTATATACCGTCAACCCATCACCCTCTAGAACAGGTGATGTTGTTGTTGTAGAACTTTCAGTGAATGCACTAGCACTTAGCGAATTGAAATTCGTCAATTGTGGCAGACGAAATGTACTTTTTCTGAAGAATCTCATTTTTCAACTGTTTGCAAAATTCGATAAAACCAGAAGATAAAGCCAAAGCAAAGCCGGACTCTATTCTCAGTATGGTACAGTGAGATAAGTAGCGGAAAGCAAATGAGCGTGAATATTTATTTTAAATTAGTACATAGCTTCTGAAGCTGGAATTATTTCGCATGAAGCAATTACTTAAATTTGTGAGCCAGGTAATAGAACAGGAGTATCAATGTGTAGGTGAAAAGCTCTTCAAATGA
>NW_023465085.1:0-9413 GCF_013731165.1 Rhagoletis pomonella
AACTCCGAGCAATCCACAAGTAAGGTCCTCTACTATTAATCATTTTATATACCATTTTATTACAGCATTTTTTTATATACACATATATACATATAATAAAGTGGCCGTTAGGCGCTTATATATATATATATACATATATACGAGTAAAAGGTGAAGTGTTTTTATTTAATTTTATTGAGCGAATTTAAGCGTGTTAAATTCAACCCTCGAAGGACTTCAGGGATTCGGCACCTCCTCGACCCTCGTTTGCCGCGGAATTCAAGAGGAATTCCCGGCCCCCAAATCACCCCGTCCCGAACATGGTCCTTCGAGCCGGATAGGCTTGAAGTTTTTCGTGGTTGACCCACATTTGCTTAAAAATAAAATAAAAGTGATAAAACTTCGAAGAAATAAACATTTTTTATAAACTGCCAAGTTGCCTTCATAAAGGAGAATTTTTATCGCGCCCCCCGTTAACACGCTTTCTATTTTCTTGTACACGTCGAATCGTGTGCAATTAAACATATCAAACAACTTTTATATTGCATTCATCCGTGAAACCGACCACCATCTTTGGTTTTTATTATATTCATTGGTGAATACCCCCAACAATTTGACGTTTCCGAACGAACCCTAAGAAAAATAAAAACATAACCAAAAAAAAAAAAAAAGTCAATTAGCAAATTCACACGTTTTTGGCAACAAATCTTTTCTCTGGTATTTCTTTGTAAATACCATCAAGAAGACCAGGTGAGTGAACGACAGTTTGGTTGGAGCACCTTTTTTCTACACCTGGAGCAGGAGCAACACATTTGGCCCCAACAATTGGAGTAGCGGCGAAATACATAAGTATTGGAATAGTAAGTATATTTGGAGTACTAATTGTGTTTATTTGCAGGAGCAACTGCAACAATAATTTCGCCAGCGCTCCAGAAAAGCAGCAGCACAAATACCGCCAGGGCTCCGGCGGTAAGTGTAAAGAGTAAGTGCAGTGAAAGTGAAAGTGAAGTGCAGTGAGGTTAAAAGTAGCGCCGGCTGTATTGCCATTTGTCGAGGCGCGAGTGCGGAACGCCGGCACTAGGTGCCATACCGTCAGGCGTCAGTGCGCCTCGCTGCACGGCCCCTACCAGCGGCCGATAGTTAGTAAGAGCGCCGGCTGTATTGCCATTGAGGAGGCGCAAGTGCTGAACGCCGGCACTAGGTGCCATACAGTCAGGCGTTCAGTGCGAAACAAGGCCCCCACCAAGCGGTCCAACGCGATAGCAAATTCGCACCAGCAAGGCCCCCACCAGTGGTCCACCGCGGGAGCAACACGCAAATTAAAGGCCCCCACCAAGTGGTCCACCGCGATAGCAAATTCGCACCAGCAAGGCCCCCACCAGTGGTCCACCGCGGGAGCAACACGCAATTTAAAGGCCCCCACCAAGTGGTCCACCGCGATAGAAAGTTCGCACCAGCAAGGCCCCCACCAAGTGGCCCACCGCGGGAGCAAATTAAACGCAAGGCCCCCACCAGTGGCCCACCGCGGGAGTAACATCGCCAAACTAAGGCCCCCACCAAGTGGCCCACCGCGGGAGCAAATTAACCAGCAAGGCCCCCACCAAGTGGCCCATCGCGGGAGCACAGCCCCATTAGTGGCAACAGAGTAAGCTGTAAGATAAGGTAAGCCTTTCAATTTGCCACGTCTATTCGCGAAAAACGACTGGGAAAGGGGTGCGAAAATTGCAATAGGTCGTGCGTGAGTCCCAGAGCCACCCCTTCCATATATAAGTATATATATACATATATATTTTTTTTTTAATACGTATACATTTTCGAAATTTAAACGGTATCGGGGTAGGATAATCCGTTCCTTTTCGCGAAATTCGAGCGGTAAAGTGGTGGAGGAATAGCGGAAATTCCTTTGGGTTACCGTATCCACACACCGTTGTGTTTATATATATATAAAAAAAAAAAAAAAAGGAAAGAAAGAAGGTGAAATTGTGCCACGAATTGCGGGACTCAGCGTCCGTTACAAAAAAGTGTTTTTGTTTTTGTGTTTTGAGCAAAAATCAAATTAAGTTTCGACAACCTCAATTATTGAATTTTGTTTAGCTTCTTTGTTGTTGTATAAATTAAATAAAGACTTCCTACAAACTTTTTCTGAGTTTTTCTACAGTTTTACGTTTTATACCGCGCCACCTTTGAAGTGTTTGGCGTGATTTTTTTAAGTATTGAGAAAAAGTGGTTGAGGCAGAAGGCCCGTATACGGACCACATTATATAAATTTTTGTTCACCAAAGAATCCCTCAGGTTGTGCGGTACACTGAGAGAAAACTCTTTTGATATAAGCTTAGTACAAATAACCCGTGAAATTTTGCGAGCCATAATAAAGTTTTTTTTTGCTTGACATAATAAATAAAATTTAAATTGAATATAGTTTGTATATATATTAACTGAAGGTTAAATATATTAAAGAAAGTTATTTTTCTATACACCTTTTCCACGACTTTTTTATTGCGTATAAATTGTAAATACCCCCGAGGTTCAGTCGTACAATTTACGTTTGTTTTAAATTTCTCGCTTTAATTAAATTAATTGATAGTACGTTGTTTTATCAATTTTTTTTGACGTCGTTGTCGATAATTCGCGAAAATAGTAATTTACCTCGAGGTTCAGTAGTACAATTGACGTTTGTTTTTAAATTTTTCGTGTTAATTAAATTAATATTCGAAAGATGGCCAATGTTAATGATTTTTCGCGGGCGTGTGATGCATTGTTGGAATTCGAAGCGGGCTTCAACAACATGCCGTGTAGCAGCCATTCCATTTTTTCACTGGAGATCCAAAAGGAGGAACTGAAGGCGCTCTGGGTCAAGGTGAAGGATGCGTTCGATGACTACTCGAAAAAGGTGTCGGACGACGAAACCGGGCAGGCTGCACTTCGGCTGGCGAAGTGCAGATATCAGGATTGCTACTCAGCATACTTGACGTGCGGCGCATTGATGGGAGAGACGGCTCATAACCTGACGTTCACGCAGCAAAGTAGTTCGACAGTTAATCCGGTAAATCGCGAGATTGAACCCCCAGCCCGCTCGAGTATCCATTTACCTCCATGTGACACAGAAATTTTTTACGGTGATTACATGTCGTGGCCATCTTTCCGCGATTTGTTACGGCAATTTATATTAACAATTCGCGTTTGACCCCGGTAGAGAAATTGTACCACTTGAATCAAAAGACCCGTGGTGAAGCGAAAGATATCGTAAAAAAATCGCCTTTGACTAACGACGGTTTCGCGACTGCTTGGCAAAATTTATCCGACCGCTATGAAAATAAGAGGATAATGGTTAATAGCCAATTAAAAACGCTCTTTAACCTACCATCGGTAACGAGTGAACGCGGGACGGAAATTAAAAATTTACAGCGGGCAGTTAATAATTGTATATCCGTTTTAGAAATGTACGGGATTGATATTGAGAACTGGGATGCGATCTTTGTGTTCTTAGTATCGAGTCGGTTACCGGATACCACGCTGGCGTTGTGGGAACAAGGCATTGTGAGAAAGGCGGAAATTCCAAAGTGGGAGGAATTAGACAGCTTTCTCACAAGTCGGTTCCAGACGTTAGAAACGGTGTCCGATATCCGAAGTGCACGCGCAGTAAAGCCTGTACCTAATCGCCAACCCGCAGCGACGTACGAAAGGAAGGTATCGGCACACCACGGTCAGTTTTCGCAGCCCGCATGCAGATTATGCCCCGAACAATCTCATGCTCTAAAGGGCTGCCCCAAATTTCTGGCAATGAAAGTTGAGGATCGCCTCAACTTAGTCAGAAAACACAATTTGTGTATGAACTGCCTAGCGCATTCACACATCGCGAAGGATTGCAAGAGTCCGTTTAATTGTTGGAGCTGTCACCAGAGGCATCATTCACTATTACATCGAACTTTAGCTCCACAGAAGGCCAACTCTTCGCAACAGCGACCCCCCCCCCGAGGAACAAGGACTCACGATCTGAGCAACCCCCCGCAGGCACCAGCAATGTGCAGGCGCTTTTTGCGGCGAGCAACCGGAACATTCTTTTAGGTACTGCTATGGTGAACATCTGCCACTCAGGAGTTAACTATGAGGCCAGAGCCCTACTGGATTCTGGATCAGAGGGAACTTTCATCACGGAGCGACTACAGAGACTCATCAAGCTGCCAACGCGTGCGGTTGATACGCAGGTATCGGGCATAAATGCCACGGTATCGGCAAATGTGCGAAAAGTCGCGCATCTGGCTATAGGTTCTCCTATAAACCCCCAGTTTAGAATCGAGGCAAGAGGTCTGGTTCTACCCCAATTAACAGGAAACCTCCCGAAGTTTACAGTGGATCAAGGGCATCTTGATTCACTGCCCCCCCTTACGGCTAGCCGATGTCAATTTTTACAGGAGTCAGCAAGTGGACCTAATTCTTGGAGCGGATGTTTACCCAGCAGTCATAAGGGACAAGGTCCAAAGGAATGTTCTGGGGTCACTCGTAGCGCAGGAAACGGTGTTCGGCTGGATTTTGACGGGACCAATACCACCAACGACCACGAGGAGTTTCACTACTTCTGTGTCTTACGGCGCAGAAACTCCAACCCCCCAGCTAACTCGGTTTTGGGAGTTAGAAGAAGTTTCCACCAAAAGGAAAATTACCCCCGAAGATGCGTTTTGTGAGGAGTTGTACGCTAAGACGACCACGAGGAATGAGCAAGGACGGTATGTGGTGGCTCTACCTTTTCGTCGGGAATTCCCAGACGAAATTAACCTCGGCCTTTCAAGGACTGGAGCAGCACGGCAATTCTTGCGCAGCGAGGCCGGTTATATCAGGAAACCGGAGTTGAAAACGGAATACGACCGGGTTCTGAAGGAGTACATCGAGCTCAACCATATGTGCCCCGTGAGGAAAACAGCGCAACAACCAGCACACAGGCCATACTACTTACCACATCACGCCGTCGTGAAACCGGACAGCATAACAACGAAGGTGCGAGTGGTGTTTAACGCGTCTTGTCCCACGTCAAATGGAGTCAGCTTAAATGACATATTATACCCCGGGCCTATTCTGCAAGCGGATTTGGTTTGCTTACTTTTAAAGTGGCGCTTATTCAAATACGTATTTAATGCAGACATCGAGAAGATGTATAGGCAAATTATGCTCCATCAGGAGCATACCCCATTTCAAAGAATTCTTTTCAGAGAATCCCCGGACGAAGAAATTAAGGATTACGAACTTAAGACCGTGACGTTTGGAGTAAACTGCGCTCCATATTTGGCAATAAGGACGCTACACCAGCTCGCAGATGATGTGAAAACGAGATTTCCACTGGCAGCAAAGATTTTGAAGCAGTATATGTATGTCGATGACGTCCTAGCTGGAGCCCACGATTGCACAACTGCAATACAAATGAGAGATGAGGTAATTGAAGCTCTTAACACCGCCAGCTTCCCCCTAAGAAAGTGGACTTCGAATTGTAAGAAGATTTTGGCAGGACTACCCAAGGCGCACATATACAAGGAGAATTTCCTGGAGCTTGACGACTTGAGTGAGACAAAAATGTTGGGAATCCGTTGGAACGCGGTACATGACATGTTTCACTTCACAGTACAGCCGATCCCCCGGAAGCAGGAGTATACCAAGCGAGAGGTTTTATCCTGCGTAGCAAAATTGTTCGATCCAGCTGGATGGCTCGGACCAATTGTAGTGGTGGCAAAGATCTTCATGCAGGAGATCTGGCTAACCAAAATAGACTGGGATGACAGTCTACCCCGAAATTTACTGCTACGTTGGGAGACCTTTCTGGATAACTATGAGCATATCCAGAAGATAAAAATCCCCCGATGGACCCATTTTACGCCATGGGACGAAGTGGAGTTCCATGGATTCTGCGATGCCTCTGAAAAGGCATATGCAGCAGCACTATATATTAGGGTACGCGATCGCGCATCAAACAATGCGCCCCACATAAACTTGCTGGTTGGTAAAACAAAAGTAGCACCAGTAAAAACGGTGTCTCTCCCCCGGTTAGAGCTCTGCGGAGCATTATTACTGGCCGAACTAATTAATACTTTTATTCCGCAGTTTGAAGTCACGGAGCCAGTAATATACAAATGGACCGACTCCACGATCGTACTCTCGTGGCTTAGGAAACCGGCATGTACATGGACAACGTTTGTAGCTAACAGAGTCGCAAAGATTGATGAGCTGGTTGGAGTGTCAGGGTGGAACCATGTGGACTCTGCTGATAATCCAGCGGATCTTGGCAGCCGAGGCGTGTCCCCCCAGGATTTACTCGCAAGCACTCTGTGGTGGTATGGACCTAAGTGGCTGGAGCAAGATTCATCTACTTGGCCCCACCAAACCAATAGAAATCCATTAGAAACCGACCTGGAGCAAAAAACGGTACGGGCTCATGCGGCAGGCATCTCCGAGGAAATGGACATTCTGGAGCGGTTTTCAGACTTCTCGCGAGCCATGAGAGTAATTGCGCGAATCTTCCGATTTTTTAGAAAAACTCATCCGGTGCATAAGTTGGCCGCTAGTGACGAGACAGACGAAAGAACCTCCGATGAAGTAAAGCAGGTAAAATGTCGTCTCATCCTTATTGCACAGAGGCGTCACTACGCAGATGAATACAGGGCCATCATCGCTTCAACGCCAATCAACGCGAAAAGTTCACTTCGCGCTCTCAACCCCTTCCTCGACAGGAACGGAGTAATGAGGGTAGGAGGACGACTGGCGTTAACGAACATACCTTACAGTGAACGGTATCCAATAATTCTCCCGTACGACTGCCAGTATTCAAGATTGCTCGTAAAATTCACACATCTGATTTCCTTGCACGGAGGAAACCAGCTCATGTTGAGAATTTTGCGGTCCGAATACTGGATAGTGCGAATGAAAAACGTGATTAAAAATTCAATTCATAACTGTAAGGTCTGTGTTATTTACAGAAAGAAGGCGCGGGAGCAGTTAATGGCAGCGTTACCACCGGAACGGACTGAGGTATCCAGACCCTTCACCAACACTGGAGTCGACTTCACCGGGCCCTTTGAGATAAGGAGTTTTACGGGTCGAGCTTGTCGTATTACCAAGGGCTATGTCTGCGTTTTCGTCTGTTTTGCGACAAAGGCAATACACTTGGAGGCCACCAGCGATTTGTCCACCGCCACATTTTTAGCAGCTTTTGCGCGTTTTGTGTCTAGACGCGGCTGCCCGCAAAATATGTATTCGGACAATGGAACCAATTTTGTAGGGGCGAATAAGGCATTGCAACAGGATTTTAAGCTCTTTGTCACTGCAGCGGCCAACAGCACAACTCAGACATACGCTCATCAGGGCATTACGTGGCATTTTATACCTCCAGGAGCACCTCACATGGGAGGGCTCTGGGAAGCGGGGGTAAAAAGCTTCAAGATGCATTTCAGGAAGGTAGCGAACAACATGCGTTTTACCATTGAGGAGCTCTCCACGCTTCTGGCAAGAATCGAATCTTGTCTTAATTCACGACCAATCAGCCCCATCTCTGAAGACGCGGAATCAATGGAACCTTTAACCCCAGGACATTTTTTGATTGGCACCCCGCTACTGGCACTCGCTGAACCCGAAATTAACGAGAACCCGATGTCTATTGTCAACCGGTGGCAAAAGATCAAGGCGATTCACCAGACATTCTGCAGAAGGTGGAAAGCAGAATACCTGAAGGAATTGCAGAAGAGAGTGAAATGGCACTCCCCCCAACGAAACCTCGAAGTTGACGATCTAGTCGTCGTCAAAGAGGATAACCTTCCCCCAAATGAATGGCGACTTGGCAGAGTAATTAGGGTCTTTTCAGGTCAGGACAGCCGAGTACGAGTCGTAGAAATACGAACGGCACGCGGAATTATAACTCGACCAATTGTAAAATTGGTACTTTTGCCAGATTGACAAAACAAAATAATAATCGTATCTCTCTTTACAGAACTCAATAACGCAAAATGGTACGTGCAACCAAGAGCAACACCCAAGCTAACAAGGGCCAATACCGCTGCCCAGTGTGCCGCAGCAACCACCGCCTGGTTTTTTGTCGCGAGATGCGCAGGATGGAACCGGCCGAGAGACTGCGTGCTGTCCTCTTGCACCGCCACTGCGCCAACTGCCTGTCGCCGCATCACACGGCGAAGAATTGCGCATCGCCCCGAAAATGTGAGCATTGCCGAGACCGGCACCATAGCCTTCTCCACCTGGGCGAGGCGCCCCGAGATGAGGAAGACGTGCTACTGGGATTGGTCGAGCCAGAGATCCGTCAGCGACGACCGTTCCGCCCGTACACCATCCGGCCTTTAGCCGAAACAAGCGACGAAGGTGAGGTGCTGGAAATCGACGCCGATGAAGAAGACCTCCAACAAGCATTGGGGGATGATCCCGAGCTTAGTGCACCGCCGGCATTCAGACCTGCTCTGTCGGGTGTCCGGTCGGTAGTGCAGCGAGCCCCAGCAACGAGGTCGAAGCGCCGAGGCGCACACCGACGCCAACGGCGATCCCAGCAACAACCCCACCGCCGAGGTGTGAGAGACGCCCGAGAGCGGATTACGGGCACGGCCCGTAGCGCTCCTAGGCTATCTGTCCTCACACCCACAGTAGCGGTTAAGGTAATGACCCGAGGGAGGACGCAAGTAGTGCGCGCCATCGTCGACCCAGCACAGCCCAGGTCGACAATATCGCTTCAGCTGGCACGCCAACTTCGAGTTTTGCCACAGGGCTATGCAGATGTGTGCAGGCTCACGCTCAAAGGGTGGCATGAAAGGCTGGATATTTGCGCCGACGTGCAACCAGGCCTCTCTCGGGTAACCCCCCCTCGCACGCTGGATGCCAGGATTACCAACGAGTTCGACAATTTTCGGCTGGCCGACCCGGGCTTTTACAAATCTAGCGCCGTATCACTAGTCCTAGGAGCCGAAATATACGCAATGATCCTGCGTCCGGGACTCATGCCAGCCACCCCCACTCGACCAACGGCACAGAACACAATGTTCGGGTGGATGATCTCGGGAGGCACCATCTATTAGTGGACTACCAGAAGAAATTGGCCTGAAATCCAAAAAATGAATTTTTTAATGAATTTATGAATTGTAAATAGCAAAATGAAATAGAAAAAAATGAATTGTAAATATCTAGTTAAGTTTATTGCAGCGACACTGCAAGGCGGGCGGCATGTTTACGCTAGCCCCCTTCACCTTAAGTATGTTTATGAAGTAGAGAATTTCACTTGTAGATGTCGCTGTGATCTAAGCGGGAACAGCTACTCGTTACTCGAGTTCCTTTTTCTCGAGTCCTGTTACCCGCCTCGGATGTTGGGTTTCGCCTTCTGCGATCGCCCAACACTCTGCCACTTTGGAAGAGAACTCCGAGCAATCCACAAGTAAGGTCCTCTACTATTAATCATTTTA
>NW_023465086.1:0-9409 GCF_013731165.1 Rhagoletis pomonella
CATCGACGATATGTATGTATGCTATGCACTTATGTTAGCTTTAAATTATAACGTTTTCGCAGCTCCCTATGCTTGTCTTCATCTTAAGCAAGGATCGCTCAATTTGTATATCTTGGCAGGTGTTGTTCGGAAATTCTTTTGTTGAGCTGAACTCAAATTTCTAAACAACACCACTCTTTCACTGCCAAAATGTACGAATCCGTACAAATGTACAAATGTGATCTTCACTTCACTTAACAGCTTCTTACAACGCTTTTTACCACGCTTTTTTTCTCATCTTGCAATGTTGTATGTCCAGGCCAGGGTTGTTGCGATATTCGCATTCGCATTCGCAACCGCGGAGCTCCCGCATTAATTTTAACATTCGCATTCGCTTTCGCATTCGTAATAATAAATGCGGAGCTTTCGCGAATGCGAATATTGTTCAAGTGCACTGATAAAATGTATGTATATCTGGCAAACAAAATGACAAATTGTAGCCAGTATTTTTTGGCTGTGGAGATGCTACGTTAAAAATGTCCCCCTACGTCCCCCTTCTTTTGTAATTTAAAGTCAAATAGGTATTTCCAGCGGAAATGTTCAACGTCTAACTATAAAGAGAATGGACTATTTGCGCGTTAAAAGACAGCCTGTAATCGATTATTATTTGTCAAAGGTCTGTTGAAAAAACTGGATGTATCGCTAGCGGTGAGTAATTAATTGTGACTGCCTGCAACTAGGAAAAGTCGAACTCAGCTAATTAAAAACCGAATTACAAGCTATTCATTACAAGTGAATCTTTTCAAGAAGTCACCCGGGAACTAAGCAGATCTGAGACCTTTATTTTCCGTGATTCCAATAACTCAAAACATTATAAAAAACGGGTGCCTTTTTAACAATATATTTAACAAGATTTTAAACTAATTCGGCTGGCAGCCACGACTTTCAAAACAGAAATTTTCATTCCTAGAAGAATTCATTTACCATGTCGACCTATTGGAAACCTCGCTATAAGCAGAAAGTCAAAACAGTCCCAGAAGAATGGTTTAAAAACGAATTACGATAACCAAAATCGAAAACCGTTAATGGCGTTACAAATTCTGAACAACCAAAAGAATGAGAATGAAGAAATCTTTGGAAAAGATTGTGAAGATGAAAGTCAGGAGGATACTTCCGACATTTGCAGCCTCGATCAATTCTCAAAAGGGAATTATTGTACCACAATAAAAAAATAAATATAACTGAAAGTCTTCTCAACTGGTGCAGCGTCAATCGAAAGTAATTTAAAATTTTGTCAAGTTTTAAGTTATTCAAGTTTGTTGCCTTACGCCCCTTTAAGATACAGGCTGAAAGCCGAAAAGGCAGCAATATTACTTTTTATTAAATACAATGATCCAATTTTTAAATTCAAGTACTAAATAAAAAAAAGCATTATTAAAAATTATCAACTTTTCATTTTATATTTACCTAAATCACCTATTTAATTTACACACCTAAGTTATTTCTTTAAAATACTTGACATCCGCATTCGCGGATGCTAGCTTTAAAACATCCGCATCCGCATTCGCATCCGCGGATGTCTAAAATTCCACATTCGCAACATCCCTAGTCCAGACCACCATTTATACTATGAATGTAGCAAAGCTATTTATGGCAAATTCTAGATATCAACATAGTATAGATATGAACCTCATTGTAGGCATATCAAGGAGATACAATTAGACGGCTCTAGATGTCGCACCGCCAGAAGAAGAATATGCACTATTTATATACGCTACAGCGGCCATTTGTTTAAATGAAATTAACTGCTGCTATATGTATGTATGTACATTAGGGTGGTCCTTAAAACCAAATGAGCGATTTTTTCAGTCTCACCCCTACAATCGGTAATACCACAACAAATTTTGGTTCTGATTGGAGGCGGTTAAGGCGTGTCGCACAGGGGCCAAATTTCAGATTCCTCTATAGAGACTCAAAAAATTAAAATTAATTTTTTTGCCAACTCATACCCAAAATCGAGACTACCGTAGTCGAAGATATCACATATAAATTTTGGTCCCGATTGGAGTCGGTTAAGGCGTGTCGCTATGGGGTCAAAGGCCAGATGCTCCTTGGAGACTCAAGAATTAAAAATATGTTTATTTCATTTCATACCCAAAATCGCGACTACTAAAGTCGAGGATATTACATAAAATTTTAGTCTCGATTGGAGTCGGTTAAGACGTCTGAGTAATCTGAATTTTGTCCGCTATGCGCCACGCCTAAACCCACTCCAATCGGGGCAAAAATTTATATGTCTTATCTTCGACTATAGTAGTATAGATTTGGAGCATTGGATGAAAAAATAATAATTTTAATTTTTTGAGTCTCCATAGAGGAATCTGAATTTTAACCCCTGTGCGCCACGCCTTAACCGACTCCAATCGGGGCCAAAATTTATATGTGCCATCTTTGGCTATAGTAGCATCCACGTAGGGGTTGAGGCTTAGGAAATCTGATGTAAAAATTTACTTCCTACATTTAAGGACCACCCTAATTTATATATGTATGTTTATACTAAACGTGAGCAAACCACATTTTGCCTGCATAGTCCTTTGTTCTCTTTCACGGCAAGTTCAATTATTTTAATATCTATTGCAAAAGTTTGTACAGACAAGACTAAAAAGTAAATAAAATAAAATAAAACTTTTTAATATACAACGCTTTTATAAATGGGCTAAAAATTAGAAAATAATATTTCTTATATTATCGTATTCCCATAGAATTTGTATAGATAACTTTTAATTTTGAAATTTTAGCAGAAGTCTTTATAAACCATTTATGAGATTGAAAACGATAAGCGTGGGGCGCATGTAATAGATCTGAATTGATATGAAGGGTAATATACATATGTATGAATGTGGATACATATATGAATAACGACCACTTAAAATCGATATCAAACTTGTACTTTCTCTGTAGAAATTTTAGGTCTATATTATGTAGTTTGACTATTGTCAATTGAATCTAATGCTTTATATTGCATGCGCTCCACGTTTTTCGTTTTCAATCTCATAAATGGTTTATAATGACTTTCGCTAAAATTTGAAAATCAAGAACGGGCCCTTAGCTTAGATTAAAATGCTTCAGTTTAAGGTAGACTTTATATATGAGTACATAGTCCACTTGCAAAGTGCGCTATGCATATTTTTTTCGATTTTTAGTTTTTGGTGGTTAAGGTACCAGTATTTAAAGTAATTTCATGTCCACTAACAATACAGTGGAAAATCCTTATATATTCTGAAAAAACTATCATCAAATGTTAGCTACTCTAGCAAAAGTCGCTATAATACTTACTGTATGTATATATACACTTTCAAAAGTCGCTATAATATTTACTTTACATATTTATACAAGTTCCAAAGTCTCCATCTTCTGATGAACTTAGAAAACTGCAAGAAAACGTGGTAGTTTCGGTGCCTAGTGGAAGACGTCTCAAAAAAGAAGCAGACCAACCTTCATGGAAGAGAGAACGCGAAAAGCTTAAAAAAGCTGGCTATATAAAACTTACTGTTTCAAAACTCGCTATATTTAATTTCTATATATAAAATTTGCAAAAACTACCACACTTCGATTTTGATTTTTAATGTTATTAGGCTCTTCTTTATCCAAATTTTCAGATAATAAAAAGAAATATACAATTGTAGGCTGGTGTGATCTATTATTTAATGGTGCAAATAAAACACTTATTCCACCTTCGTTTTCCAACGTTTCGCTGAAATTTTCAGCATCATCAGGGGCCACTATGTTTATTAAATCCAACAAAGAAATACAAGGAAAAACAAAAGATGTTAAAATGAATAATAAAAGTTGGCATACATGTGTTTATAAAAACAGAGACAACAATTATGGACTAATACAAAGAACATATACTCACAATAATATTAAACATTTGCTTTAAACTTAATATTAATACATATACACATAATCAGTACCACTCTCTATGGTAGTCTTGTCATTACTAAATTGTTTATTTTGATATGCATAACATGTAGGCGGCCGCGATGTTGTCCGTATCTTCTTTTTTGTTGATCGTATTCTCCCTTTTTTTTAATATTCTTAAGCTTTCCAAAGTGTATCTCGTCATTTCCCTCTTTTCCTTGTCAATAATCCTAGTGTTAGTGAAATCAGCTGTGTGGCCGCTGTTTAATATGTGCTGTGATAGGGCTGTGCTGTGTTTTTGTTTCCTTATATCTGTTTGCTGTTCGGCTATGCGAACACCTAATGCGCGTTTTGTTGTCCCTATGTACACTTTACCACAGTTTTCGTTCTCTTTGCCCTTACATTTTATTTCATAAACAACGTTGTTTTGTTGCTGTATGTCTAGTGGGCTTTTTGTTCTTGTGTAGATTCTAGCTAACGTGTTATTTGTTTTGTAGGCGAGAGTTATGTTTTGCTCCTTTAATGTGCTGTGATCAAAGTTTTCGCTTAGCTTGGGGATGTAAGTGACGCTGTAGTAATTCTTTGGTGTATTTGCTGTTGCTGTGGTCGGCGTTTTATTTTGCTGATTTCCTATTCGCATTGTTTCTTGTTTTATTAGTTCGCGTATCAGGTGATTGGGATAATTGTTGCTTTTCAAAATGCTGTGTATTTTCTCTATGTTGGCTTCGTGAAATTTTTGGTCGCTTATCGTCAGTATTTTGTGTATAAGATTTTTCGCGGTGTTGATTTTATATTTTCTTGGTTGGGAGGAGAGATAATTGATCAGGCGTCCAGACGACGTTGGTTTCGAGTACCAGTTTAGAAAAATATTGTTGTTGTTTTTGTGTATACGGACATCAAGGAAAGGTATGCTCGCGTTTTCTTCCATTTCCATGGTAAACTGAAGTTTTGGGTGGTATTTGTTTAGCGTCTCTAGAATTGTATTCACGTCGTTGCGGTTTGTTATTGCAAAAATATCGTCTACATATTTGTTGATAAACTTGATGCCGAGTTTGGAAGAAATTGGAGCATCGGTTACCAAGATATACACATGTAACCATAAGTGGGCGTGGCTACGCCCATTTTCCAAACATTTATAATATTCTTATTTTTCGTCTAGAATTTATTATAAATATTAATTTTGAGTGAATAATCTTCAGTAGTTACTAAAATATCACAGTTTTCATATTTCTGAAAAATACCGTTATATGGGAGGTAGGCGTGGTTATTGTCCGATTTTGCCCATTTTCAATACCGTCCGTCCTACGCCGGAAAGAAGTGCACGTACCAAGTTTCGTTAAGATATCCCAATTTTTACTCGAGTTATCGTGTGCACTGACGGACGGACAGACGAACGGACGGACGGACGGACAGACAGTCACCGCTTAATCGATTTCTCTTTCCATTCTGATTATTTATGGATACATTTGTCTATATCTATCTCGATTCGTTTTGCCTGTTACAAACAACCGTTATGTTAACAAAGTTATAATACGTTATAATCAGTGTTGCCGCGCCGTCTCAAGAAAATGTATCCCTGACCAAGCCAAAAATGTATCCAAATGTATCCAGTTTTCTTTTTTTACATATACATCTCATAATTTGTAAGAAAACCAAACATTTTCATGAAAAAGACATAATTTAACCCATCTTAAGGACTTGGACTACATGTGCATAAAATGAAACATTTGTAATTTCAATTTATAAAGTACATTTTTTGTGCATAAGTGTTTTGCAAAGTAAATATAATAAATAGCAAGTACACTCTAAAAAGAGCATGTAAAACTACTACTGAAAAGTATATATTTTTCAACAAGAATCTGTATAAATATACGTATAAGATGTTCAGTATTTGATTTTGAACTTGAGATCTTTAAAATATACACACAAATACCCATATATAGAATGTTTAAAATTGCAAAAGTTTTCAAACTACAAATACATTTGAGTAGTCTACTTGCAAAGTGCGCTATGTAAAATTTTTTCGATTCTTATTTTTTGACGGATTACGTACCAGTATTTAAAATAGTTTCATGTCCACTAACAACAGAGTGCAAAATCTTTTTATATTCTGAAAAAATCGCATCAAATATTAAGCCTTCTTCCAAAAGTCGCTATCATACTTATTTATGAACTTTCAAAAGTATCAATCTTCTGATGAACTTAGAAAGCTGCTGTAGGTCGTATAGACTGTTAATGTTATCTTATGATATGTTATGTTATGTTACAATTTTATAAGGCTACTGTTTATCCAAATTTCCAGGTAATAATAAAAAAGATTCAATTTTAATGTTACCTGTTGTCTTGGTCGCTTTTTCAAATTTATGGCTTTCTATTATAAAATCACATAACGCTGTTTGCAAGTGGACTACTCATTTCCTACCAATAATAAACATTACTTTATTTTAAACATGTTATGTGTAATTTTGCTCTTGCGACAAATTTGGTATGTAAGAGTAAGTAAACAGGCAATGATTAATTTTATTACACGGCGTGCGAATTTGCACACATTAACCTCTCTTAATATGCGCAAATAAACAAAAATTTTTTAGAGTGTATTTAAAGTATTTTCAATAAAATTCATAAAAGTCTCCTTAAATAAATCAAAGCTAGTTTTTTAAACTACATTGAAATCTTCTTTTTTTTAAATTAACATATGAAAATATGTGATACGAAAGAGATTACGACAGAAAGAGTATAATTTACTTTATATACATATGTATATCGTCGTTTAAAGTACAAAACCGCGTATCGTCATTCTGCAAAACCGCGTAACTGACATTTGCTGCCAAAAAGTGGATTTGCTCACACAAGCTCTTGGCTCAATCCTTAGCCATTCGTCCTGAAATATACTAGCCAGAAATGCGATTGCTTTATAAAAAAGAGAACCATTTTGAAATATGAGTGTTTTTACTCTAGAAAATAATTTATGCAACGTCACATACGCGGTTTTGCTTTTTGTTGATACACGGTTTGTACTTTAAACGACGATATGTATATTAAGATCTTGCTTAAAGCATCCTTTAAGGTAATTAAAGCAATTGCGCTTATACCTATTTTGGTGAGATCTCTTCATATGTTCATTGCTTCGTTCACAAAAAATAAATTGCTTTAATTTCACGCTTAAGTAGCGATTCTTTATACGTTCAAAAAACGTACTTCTTTCTACCATCTTTAATGAAAATCGATTTTTGAACGAATAAAACTTTATAGGAAATATAAAATTTTGGCCTATTTAAAAAAGTATCCACATTTATACTGACCGGAAAAAATAAGTATCCCGCAAAAATTCGTCTAGAAATGTTTATAATTGGATCTATTTAGATCCAAACGGCGCCCCGGGTTATAATAATAAGATAGAATAATCCTGGGGGTGAGAGCATAAAAATTCTGACTTTACTTTTTCACATGCAGTTTAGGTCCACCCTAGTTTGGAAAAGAGGGCGTGGCACATCCAATAGGCGTGGAATTTTTTATTAGCTATTACTTCTTAAACATAGGTCCCACGAACTTGAAATTTGGTAAGCAGACATATCAATGGTAGGCAGGGCCGTCGAGAGAAAACTCAGGCCCGGTACTAAAAAATCAAATACATTGTATTAATTTAAAAGCACTAGTGAACCCGCATGGCGCCAAAACGCCAACATTTAATTAAATTTTTTAAACAGGTCAAACCTATTCAAAAACCTCGAAAAATATTCCTAATGATTAATCGAATCCTTTCTGAGTGATGAGAGGTCTCGCATGGTGTTGGTTTTCATGTAACTGCAAAAATGAAACCTGTGCACATCTATGTAGAATCCCAGTTCTTTAATTTGACTTCTCATTTTGGAAATTCGAAATAGCGTTGCAGATGTGATGACCTTCAAAAAAAAAATAATAGATGGCAATTCTAATTAAAAATATTATCAGCCCATAATTTCCTTAAAACTCTTTCGTTTGACACTAATATTTCGATAATCCATTTATGTATCTTTCGTATAAGTAAAATAAATTTGAATTTTTAAACAGGGTGCAACCTCTTTAACTAATCTAAAATCTTTTGCCTGGTGTTGTTATACATATTTCAATTTACTGATGAATTAAGTTAAATTTAGTTTTTTTAAACACATGGCAACTCTCGTAAATACAGTTTAGAAATAAACTATTTTCAAACCCATTTCGATTGATACCCATTATTAAATAATTTGAGCTTAATTTTTTCAACAAGAAAAAACCAAGTGTTCAATTTAAAGATTTCTTAACACTCGTTCTTTTCATAACCATATTTTAAAATTTCATGTAACTTATCATATATATTATTTCTCTAAGGTGTTTTTTTGTTAGTCTCCCTTTTTCTATTTTCCTATGTAAGCAGTTCCGCTAATGAGGTGTCATTTGAAAAGTCAGAGGTCTCCTGAGTGGTTATTAGGTAATATTAATGATCATAACACCTGTAAAGTAAAGAAATTTGTAATTTTATTTTTGTTTTTAATTTACCACTGTTAAGCCACACTAAAGGTATTTTGTACTGAAGCACTATTGTGGCTGCAGCATCGCATAGTATACGACAGTGGTGGGCGCACACATAACTCAATAATTAAAGGTTCGATAAACTGACAGTCGTTTCTCTCGCACCGCTCCCGTAGCCGTGACACCGTGTTGCTTCTTTGCAAATTAACAAAAAATAGTAGCTTATGTACGTGTGAAATAGAATTATACGTTTTTTGTGCAATATGTTTATTTTTATATTCAAATAAAGCAAAATTAACCAATGAAATAATTTACAAAATTCACGTATAAATAATAACAATTCATTCGAATTCGCAAAAGGAAATTCACTACTATTGCCGACTTTGCGTACTTTTCTACTACCATTTTCGTACCAAGGGATTTTATTCTTCCTCTTTCTCTGTCCTTCGTAAGTGCAACCTTTTGTTTTGTAAAAGAGTGTCAAACCGCGGCTGTCAATAATTATCTCATAATTATCCTTTTATTATTGAATCATGGGACGCGACAATAAGAGAGACAATAATAATAAGGAATTAAATAGTATTCTGCTCAATATTAAGACCGTGAATTTATAAATAAAAAAGGAATATTTAAAATAATCTTACACAAATTAGGACAACATTGAAAAAATCACCGTTAGGAAATACTGTGCTTCAATAACCTCACTTTTCTTATACAATTATATTATATACTAGCAGACCCGGCGAACTTCGTCCCGCCCAAAATTTTTATATTCTTTATTGAAACTTTTTGGTCCAACATTTTCACCAACAATTCACGTTTACGATTTTCATTGGCACATTTGTCTGCTAAGATTAAGGTTTCGTGTTCATTTGCCGTTTTAAATAACCTAAGGAAAGTGTTATATCCGTTCTTGAAATTCTCCAGTTGTGCGGCATTTCATTGCACGGTTATTCGCAAAGCGAAATAAATTTTTTCCTCTTCACTCCCTGGCGGCAACAATGACCCGGTTCTATAG
>NW_023465087.1:0-9408 GCF_013731165.1 Rhagoletis pomonella
AAATAAATAATATAAAAAAAACTTTTTAATATACAACGCTTTTATAAATGGACTAAAAAGTAGAAAATAATACTTCTCAGTCCCATGGAATTTGTTTTGATAACTTTTGATTTTGAAATTTTAGCAAAAGTCATTATAAACAATCTATGAAATGGAAAATGAAAAGCGTGGGGCGCATGTAATACACTTGAATTGATATGAAAAGTAATATATGAATGTATGTATGTGGGTATATGAATAACGACCGCTTAAAATCGATTTCAAAGTTCTACTTTCGCTGTAGAAATTTTAGGTCTACGTTATGTAGTTTGACTATTGTTAATTAAATCGAATGCTTTGTATTGCATGCGCTCCACGTTTTTCATTTTCAATTTCATAGATTGTTTATAATGACTTTTGCTAAAATTTCAAAATCAAAAGTTATCAAAACAAATTCTATGGGACTGAGAAGTATTATTTTCTACTTTTTAGTCCATTTATAAAAGCGTTGTATATTAAAAAGTTTTTTTTATATTATTTATTTGCTATATAGCAGTTGCGTTCAAAGTACTTGTGTATGCTTTGGTGGCAGTTAGTATACGTTTTTGGTGTGAGCTTATAACTTGATAATGGCTTCACCGAATTCAACCAAATTTATACGGCATATTCAGGCTATCATCCAGATGGTTTATGTGAAGTTTGCCCGAATTCGTAAAAGGGGGTGTGGCACCTCCCATACTAACTAAAAGTTGTATGTTGTATATCTCTTGAAATATTTGTGGTAGAGTATTGGAAATTGATATAGAGGTATATCAAATAATTCCATACTCATGAAGAAAAATGGGCGGTATTGGAAAAGAGGGCGTGGCACCTCCCATCTTATATATAAAAAGGAAGTGCAAGATTTCAACCAAATTTATATGGCATAGTCGGGCTATTATGCAGATGGTTTGTGTTAAGCTTCCCCGAATTCGCATGGCACCATCCATACTAACAAAAATTTTCATCTGATATATCTCTTGAAATATTTGTGGTAGATTACTGGAATTGGTATAGAGACATATGAAATAATTCCATAATACTCCCCATCTTAAATAAAAAAATAAGTGCACGAATTCTACCAAATTTAAAGGGTATATTGTATCACTATCATGCAGATGGGTTATGTGACGGGTGCCCGAATTCGGTCCAGCGGTTCATGATATATGACAGTTTATATCTGTCACGTGAACCACGTATATGGTACAACAGCAGATACATGAAAAATCGAAAACATAGTGAAAAATTCTTGCTATGATGTGCTGTGTTTATTTTTTCTTCGGATAAATTAAGTCAAGTATAAACATGGCTGCAACATAGTTCTCAAAACAGATTGTTTTATTTCAACCCGGCCTCGAGCTCAAATAAATCAATATAATAATCAATTGAATTTATTTCAATAATTTTTCACAAATTTGTTGCATCATTTAGTACGAAAAGTTTCAAAACGTAGTGGAAAATTGTTGCTATAATATGCTGTTTTTATTTTTTCTTCGGATAAATTAAGTCAAGTATAAACATGGCTGCAAGTTTTTCAATAGGGATTTTGTAGAGCCAATGGAATGAAAGTCACCACAACACAACATATCTGTCATTTAACGCTAACAAAATAATTAGTAAATTGATTTAAAAAGTGGATATGTGGATCATCCGGTTCTGTATCAAGTTATTCTCTCTAACTTCAAAGCACTTCCATTTAAAAAGGGTAAAAACCTGACTGCAGTCGACAATGAGCAAAAATAGTGCAATTTTTTATTACTTTGTCTTTAGGTTTGTGTCTTTTCTAAGCGTACAACCAAAGTTTTGTATCACAGAACCAATCTGAGATTATTAATAAAACTATAGACCGGTTGGGTGAACAGCCAAGACGTTTACTTCTTAAGTGTGACAAAACAAAACCAAGTAATATATTTAGATAAATGAATATACCAGCATAAAAAATCTGCATACTCAAAATGTTCAATACGTCCTCATATTTATACATACGTATGTATGTAAACATAGTTGCTATCACGATACCGTTTATTGGGCCATCACTTGGGTTTGTTTGTCTAAGCACAAAAAGTCATCGACAGTACAGTAGCAGCAGTCAGTACGAAAAGTTGTCCGTCGTGAAAGGTCGTAAAAGTTGTCAGCATCTGTTCGTTTCCTGTATCAAATCCAATACCGTTTATCTTATCAATTTCTTCGTCTCATATTTCAAATTATATTTGTATATAACTTTCATATATTTTAAATAAAACATATCGGTGTACTTATTCAATTAAAACACTAACTCTTACATTTGGGGGCTCAACCGTGCCAAGATATACAATACAATTAAAGAGAGGAAGAACGGTTCATAATGTATGTATGACTGTGTGATTTAGTAATGCTAAGCAACAAAGACACAGAAGAGCAAAAGCAGGAACGGAGAAAACGTTATGAAAATCTGCTAAATAAGAGAAACCAGTCGTCGCCTCTGTCGTCAGAGGAAAATCTTAAAAGCGGTATACCCGAGCAAAATCTACAAAAAGTTCAATACACCACTCCACAAAAATCAGACGTAAATTCAAATCAAAAAGCCTCAGACACAGCGATCGAAAAAGAAGGAGAAACAACGACAGAAAACGTAGTGAGTGAACAAGAAGATAAGCAGTCGGCAGAAGTTGAAATCGAAGTTTTAAACAAAGAAACGCAAACAACAAAAATGGGAAACGAAGACGATCAAAAAATGCAAGTAAATGGTGCTGATTTAACGGAGGTTTTACGTTTAGTCGCACTAAAATTAGAACAACAAAATCACCCTGTCGTATTTGACTCGTTCGCTAAAGTTATAGGTGAGTTTGACGGCGAAACAACGCCAGTGAAATGTTGGTTTGAGAATTTTGAAAAAAATGCCACAGTCTATCAACTCAACGAACAACAAAAGTATGTGCAAGCGAGAAACAAAATGACAAAAACTGCTCAATTGTTTTTGCAGTCAGTTGTATTGAGTGATTATGACAGTTTAAAAACAGAGCTCATAAACGAATTCCATAAAGAGTATAATAGTGCTGAATTGCATAAGAAGCTGTGCGAGCGAAAGAAAAAAGAGGAAGAGACATTTCAGGAGTATGTGTTACAAATGAAAAAACTCGCTGCACTGGGCAATGTCGAAGAAAAGGCAATTATTCGTTATGTTGTTGATGGGCTGAAAGTGAGAAGCGAAATTAAGTATTCATTTTACGAAGCAAAGACAATCAAAGAACTCAAAGAAAAGCATGAAATGTTTGAAGCGGCGAAAATAAGTGAGCGAAATGGCAACGAAAAGTGGAATCACAATAGAAATACCGACAATCGAAAAGAAAAAGCCAATGCGAGCACAGGTGGGAATGTATCGAAAAGAAAAAATAGAACATTGTTACAATTGCGGCTCGAAAGAACATAAGAGAGCAGAATGCAAAGAAGAAGTGAAGTGCTTTAAATGCAACAAACAGGGACATATTGCTAAAGACTGTGGAAAAAGTGCAGAACAAGTTAACATTATTAAACAAGAGAAGCGATTAAAAAGCTTTGTGGTAAACGACCAAAACCTACTGGGTTTTATTGATACAGGTTCTGATGTGTGTATTGTGCAAGAACATGTGCTAAAAAATGTTCTAAAGAATGTTAGCGTTGAGAGTACGAGCACAACGTTATACGGTCTTGGAAATGTACCAACAAAAACAAAAGGCTACTTTAGTGCATGGGTGAAAGCAGATGGGCTAGAAGTAGAACAGAAATTTGTTATTGTTTCAAATGGTGTAATTAAACATTCTGTTTTGATCGGAAATGATTTTATGGACAAATTTGAGTACAATTGCGATGGTAATGGCTATACATTCTTACGGGTGTTAAATGAAGAGCAAAGCGGCAATGTGTACCAAATAATCGAAAACGAAATCGACTGTGGTAAAATTACTGAGCAAAACAAAAAACAAATAAACGAAATGCTAGCATCGTATACAGTGAAGCCAAAAGAATCTGAATGCCCAATCCAACTTAAAATAATACCAGATAACGCGATTCCTTTTCATCAGTCGCCAAGTAGATTGCCACATAGCCACCAAGTAGAAGTAGAAACTCAAGTCCAAGAGTGGCTTAAAGTAGGAATTGTGCGTAACTCAACGTCGGAGTATGCAAGCCGTGTAGTTGTTGCAAAAAAGAAAGATGGTTCATGTAGAGTATGCATAGACTTCCGCAAATTGAATACTATGGTGCTTAAAGATACATTCCCAGTACCAGTGATCGACGAAGTACTAGAAAAATTACAATCTGCGAAATATTTTACGGTCATGGACTTAGAGAACGGCTTTTTCCATGTGCCAGTTGAAGAGAACAGTAAAAAATATTTGGCATTTGTAGTGAAAAGTGGTGTTTACGAATTTAATCGTGCGCCATTTGGGTTTTGCAACTCACCAGCAGCGTTTATCAGGTTCATCACGTTTATCTTTCAAGAACTGATTAACGAAGGCGTTATGGAATTGTATATGGACGATATCGTTATCTACAGCGAAACAATAGAAGAGGGTCTTGAAAAGTTACAAAAGGTTTTAGTCTGTACAGCTAAATATGGACTTAAAATAAAGTTAAAAAAAATGTTCATTTCTAAAGCAGCAGATCGACTTTTTGGGACATACAGTGCAGAACGGAACAGTAAAACCGGGAAAAGAAAAAACTAAAGCAGTCGAAAAGTTTCCAATGCCGCAGAATGTGAGAGCCGTCCAGTCATTTCTCGGCTTGACAGCCTACTTTCGCAAGTTCATCAGAGGGTACGCTGAAATAGCGCGACCACTGACAGAATTGTTAAAGAAAACAGATCAAAAATTTACTATGGGAACAGCTCAAATACAGTCAGTGCTAAATCTGAAAGCTTGCTTGACTAAGGAACCAATTCTTCAACTCTACAACCGTCAGGCAAAAACTGAGCTGCATACAGACGCTTCGAAGTTTGGTTTTGGCGCTGTTCTCATGCAGCAAGTAAACGATAAATTTCATCCAATACAGTTTTGGAGCAAGAAGACATCTGAAGCAGAGGCAAAACAACATAGTTATTACTTGGAAGTTAAAGCAGCATTTCTGGCTATGCGTAAATTTCGACATTATCTGCTAGGCGCAAAGTTTACGTTAGTGACCGACTGCGCAGCGTTTAAACAAACAACAACGAAAAAAGAAGTTCCTCGAGAGGTAGCGCAATGGATATTTTACATGCAAGACTATGAGTTTGAAACAGTCCACAGAAGCGGGAGTGCTATGAAGCATGCCGATGCTTTAAGCAGGCATCCAATCGACGTACTCATCGTGAATTCCGATGTGACAGCAAGAATAAAACGAGCGCAAATGCAAGATGATCATTTAAAAGCGGTGGCTGAAATTTTGAAGAAAGCGGCATACAACGATTTTAAGATGAAAGGCGAGTTAATCTACAAAGCCGTTAATGGCAATGATCTTTTGGTGGTGCCAAAGTCAATGGAGACAGAAATCATTCGTGAAGCGCATGATGTAGGACATTTCGCAACACAGAAGACGATGCACACAATTCAGCAAACATATTTTATCTCGCATATGGAGCAAAAGGTGGCAAATTTTATCAAAAACTGCGTCAAATGTATCATCAACAACAAAAAACTGGGGAAAAAAGAAGGCGAACTACATTGCATCGAAAAGGGTGATCAACCGTTGCATACGTTGCACGTCGACCACATAGGTCCCATGGACGCTACATCGAAGAAGTACAAATACATCTTCTCCGTTGTGGATGGTTTCACAAAATTTGTGTGGTTATTTCCCACCAAAACAACGTCAGCCGAGGAAGTCGTAAACAAACTGTCGCAGTGGTCGGATGTTTTTGGCTATCCTTACCGCATCGTAAGTGACAGAGGTCCAGCGTTCGTATCCAAGGCTTTTGAAGAATTTTGCAATGAGGCAAGCGTAAATCGTGTTTTGTCAACTACTGGGGTACCAAGAGGCAATGGCCAAATTGAAAGAGTCAATCGAATAATCATTTCGGTTCTAATGAAACTATCAACAAACAATTCGTCAAATTGGTACAAGCACGTTGGTCAGGTGCAAAAAGCTATTAACTCGAGCGTGCAAAGTACAACAAAACGCCAACCGTTTGAGTTAATGTTCGGCGTTAAGATGAAGCAGCATGTTAGCAACGATATATTACAGCTCTTACAGCAAGAATGGGTAGAGTCTTTTGAAGAAGAACGTCAAAAAATACGCGAAGAGGCAAAAAAGCAGATCGTAAAAGCCCAAGCTAATTACAAGGCAAATTTTGATAAACGACGCAAAGAAGATCACGTATATGAAACCAACGATTTGGTGGCCATAAAGAGAACCCAGTTCGTTGCTGGAAAAAAAACTGGCCAGCGAATATTTGGGTCCCTACAAGATAACCAAAGTAAAACGAAACGGCAGATACGACGTCGAGAAAGCAGCGGTGTTCGAAGGTCCGAACAAAACAATGTCAAGCAGTGATAACATGAAGCTATGGCGATATGTAGTCAGCAATGATGGTTTGTCATCGGAGACCGATGATGAGTAGGATGGCCGAGTGTAAACATAGTTGCTATCACGATACCGTTTATTGGGCCATCACTTGGGTTTGTTTGTCTAAGCACAAAAAGTCATCGACAGTACAGTAGCAGCAGTCAGTACGAAAAGTTGTCCGTCGTGAAAGGTCGTAAAAGTTGTCAGCATCTGTTCGTTTCCTGTATCAAATCCAATACCGTTTATCTTATCAATTTCTTCGTCTCATATTTCAAATTATATTTGTATATAACTTTCATATATTTTAAATAAAACATATCGGTGTACTTATTCAATTAAAACACTAACTCTTACATGTATATATATTTTAAGAGAAGATATTTCGCTGCAAAGCAATGATTATAAATTATTAGTTTACCTTACAAAATTGCGGAGGAATATTACAGAGTATACAGAAAAAAGTTTATTTTTTTACATTTTTTACTTTGAATAACGTCTGGTCCGGCTATTTGGTTTACTATACAGGTATGTAGAGCTATGAATTTAAAAAATACATCAGTGTTTAGTTGAGATATTCGCTTTTTACCACTATTTTTTGTACATTTCCCAGTACTGCAAAACTTTTGACTGCCATTTGTTATGTTACTGCGTGTTCCGGGCGGAGGTCGTGGCGGGACAGGCATGGTGGTAGCCCGGCTGGAGCTCGTCGGCATAGGGGTCTGGTTCTTGGCACTAACTCGCACCCGCAGTCACAAACATGGAAGAAAAATATACAGAAAACAACAGCGGTAGAAACAGTCCTGTCAGAGGGAGCCGTCCCACCCCATCTGCTAAAAAAAATGCTCAAGCAGCCTTGGCTTCACTCTGGCTCCGGATGCAACCGCGAAGTCCCCTATCCTGACATCCGTTCGTCAGTCGATCAGTCCTGTCAGCATCGGCACAACCCAATACGAAGTGGACCATCCATCCCTGCCAGGTTACCTTGAGGGCAACACCCGCACCAACCACAACAAAACTTAGTGTCTCATTCTACTTCCTTCCCTACTTCAAGATGGTTCATAAAAGTAATCGAACACCAATTGCATCATACATATATTTCCTGAGTTTTATTTATTTTTATTTTCTTAATCTTACTAACAAAATCTAATTTATATTCTTAATTGTATATCCATATGTACATATATCTACTATAATACTATAATAGCCCCCCTCTTTTTTTTTTTTTTGTTTAAGCTAAAACAAACTTTAACAATCTTCAGCATTCACTCAACTGTGTCGCGCAGCTTCTTCTTTCCCCAATTTATAGCACCTGATGATTCCGTTTACCCTGGAAGATGCAATTCGGTCTGCAAACGGTGATCTTACCGCCTTAAAGTTGCGGCTCTTACTTTCCCCAACCCCAAGCTAACATTCCACATATACATGTATAAATTCACACTGTTGTTAACAGAAACAGATCGTCCCCTACAAGACATTGCTGAGCACTTTAGGCAAAAATTCTCACACATTTACACTTTTGTTTTTGTAGTACGGCATAAATGAGTAGTTTGACTATTAGTACTGAGGACTTTCTGATGACAACATTGAGGGGAAAGTACTCAATTTTTTTCCCATGGCCTGAACGAAAATGAGGACTTTGATAAGCACTTTTGTGATTAGGGATAATGATAATATGAGTACTCATATGATACTCAGCTGTCTTGTAGGGTCCATACTCACACACTCCACCCACATACATACACACACACATGCGCCTAATTAACAGCAGGCTGTTCGTTACACGCTTTATTATTATTATCTTTTCTTTTTTTTGTACGTTTACTTTAGTATTAATTCACTGTAATTAAACATGGTGGAACAATACCAGGTGAAGTAGTCAAAGCAAGAAGGCTGGTTTATTACTTCACCTGTTTATGGCGCCAGGGTAATTACTTTTGATTCCTATGAACTCCCAATAAACTTCATACCTTGGGTTGGCGGGATCCCCTCCAAATTTTGGTGGGCTGATGTCTGCTGAAATTAGCTGGTGATGCGGGATTGTTCTCGCCGTCGAACTGCTCCTGATCTATACTTGAACACTTTGCGATTCGCTTCAGACCAAAACAACTACGTTTATTCTGTTTACACTTAATTTTTTTTTTTTCTTTTAGCAAACCACGATTGATGAAGTTGCAAACCCACGTTCTTGCGTTCTTGTAAAATTGTATTCGCGTTGAAAATGCTAGCACGCAGATAAGTTAAGTATTTATTTCTCTATTTCGAAAAATTGTATCTCTTTTTGCCACCTGAGTGCATCGGTTTTTGTAGATTTTTCGGTGCTGAATCCAAAACTGGCTGCAGAATTTCTCTATCATGTCAGAATTTTGAGATATCCTAACCTCTAAGTGTAAAAACACGGTTTTTCGCAATATTTGGAGTTATATTATAAAACAACAAATTTTTTTCGCTCATTTCTACTTAGGGTATCATTAAGTATTACTCTTCCTCTTTAAAATTCAATTTCGTTTGTTGCGATTCGATTGTGTTTTCTCCAGATGTACCAGTTTTAATGTGCAGTACTTCGGTATTACTTCGTAAGCATGAATGGGTATTTAATAAATTATTATTTATTATTTATTTATACATGTAAATAGTGTTTATTTTTTTCCTTTTGTTTACCACAAACTGTTATGAAAAAATAGTATCCTTTGATTTAAAAAAAATTTAGTGCTTTTAGTACGGTGAAACGCTCTTTTTTCCAAGGTTTGGTGCTTTTTGAAATTCAAAAGTTGGCAGCGCTGGTTTCATGTTATGTTGTAATTCATGTGTGTGTGTATGTGTAAGTACGATTCACGTGTATTATGTGTACGTGGGTGGAACGGGCCGTGGTGAGTAGGCGATTAGGCAGGGTTGCTG
>NW_023465088.1:0-9407 GCF_013731165.1 Rhagoletis pomonella
ATTAGTTGAAAGTAGAATGCAAAGTTGAACAATGCAAACGCCTTTTTCTGGCGAATATTTTGATATTTTTTTATATTGTGATATTTTTAGTCATACAATTTTTTTTTTCGTGCAACCCGGCTTGAGTTGAACGCAAAAGTTGCCTGAAAAATCGCCTCGTGCGAAAGCCCCATTACGCCACTTCTCATTCGACGTTGTAGATCACGTTCCCTATCTCAGTCGTTCAGTAGCTGCGTGTTCTTTTTATTCTTCCTGCGTTCGTCCAGCACGAATCGCCAATTGCGGCTGTGTAAGCCAGCGTTGAATATTCTCCTGAGAACATTAAAAGTGAGACATCAAAGAATTCGAATTACCATATTCGAAACAATCGAGCCATAACCGCGAAAGAAACGTAAGCTCCAAATTTTTTTATTTGCCGTATTCATTAAATATTGCATATTTTCCACAAACAAATAGCTTCTTTATATCCATCATCTGGCAAACAAATACAACAAAAAAAAGCTGAAAGTGGACCTTCCATTCTCGAGTTATGCATAGAAATATTGGTATATAGTTACATAGAAATATTTATTTTTAATAACAATCGGGGGCTACCATCTAGCGGTAGCTTTCGGAAAGGTGAAAAAACGTATATATAATACTTGCGCCGGGTATTTAATGTTCGGCTCCGCCCGAACTAAGACTTTCTTACTAGTTAATTTTATTTTCTTTTTCGATGGTCATATTATTGCCTTTTTATTTTCAGGCAATATTGAAAAGAATTTTTCACTATTGAATAAACAGTGAGTTAGGTATTTGCAAATTATTTTTATTTTCAAATAGCTTACGTATAAACGTAGTAACTGTTTCTTTGTTTCTTTAGCTTTGACTTTTCGTTTCAAATTCATTGGAAAATTTGAGTGATAATTTCCAAAAATTGGGTTTTTGTAAGTAAATTTTTGGTTAAAAATATACCTTATGTATCCAGTGCAGTGGAGCAGTGCCTCGGATGGCTACGATAATGCACTTTGGTCTAACAAATTAAACGCATAACTATTTTATAATATAACTGATAGTATTCAGAAATGTAATTTTAAAATGTTAACGAAAGTAAAGGTCGTAATACAATTTCCTTTAAAATTAAGATATTTAAAAACTAAGTACGCATATACATGTACTTTAGAACTTAAGGAAAAAATACAAATAAAATTCCATACGGGCTAATATGTAATTTTTAGTAGAATTTAAGAATAATTAAATCAAGATAACGGTATAATTTAATTTGCTTTAATATGAATAAATGAAAGACGGAAAATAGTCCTTATTTTTTAAATTTTAACCATCATCATATGCGTTTGGTACGATCGTGTGGCTTTTAAGTTTTACAAATAATAATTTTAAGGTAGAAAAATGTAACTGAATAATAATCATTGAAATCAATATATTGATCGAAAAAATAAAAATTAAGTTTAAGTGACTTGCGCCTACTTAAAGAAAGCATCCCTGGTCAGCTTTTGATTCTTCAACGCATCCCTGCGTATATTCTCTAGAAAAGCATCCCTACTTGGAATTTAATTTTCGAACTTCCAATGTTGGGTATAAATACACTAAGCGCATTTCCAACCTCCCTTCTTTCAACATCTACCAGACATCAGGCGACGTCGGTGCGATCAACCAGATCATCAGTGTTGCCAGAACTTTTCAGGGCGACCGGCTAGATTGGACAAAAAAAACGGCTAAAAACGGCTAAAATGTTTCAACCAGAATTAATTTTTTTTTAAATACATAAACTACAAGTAGAAGGACTAGTCAATCCATTGAATTTTTTTTGGTTAATAAAGATTATTTATACGTAGCTAAGCTGTACACCACTTTATTTTTGTTTAACAAAGGAAAGCTTTACATCAGAAGTAATATTTGTATTAGTTAAATATAAAAACAGAGATAAATTACAAACTTATGGCGTTTTCTTTTCTATTAAACAATTTTGCCTTCTTATAAATATTGGATCATTTTCAGTAGGTTGCTTTTTGTCCCGTAAAATGGCTATATTAGCTGAAAGTATGAACCTTTTGCTTAGTCGGAGAGCAATATTTTGAGAAATGAACACGTAAAGCTGTGAAAGCAGAGGGCATTGACATTCGTTGTTGTTGCCGACCACTTCACTTTTAACAAGTTTATGACATTTAACTAAAATCATGCCACCAGATTCACTAGCAGAAAAATTTTTGTTTCTTAAAAAAGTAGAAAAATTTGAGAATTTGAAGTTAGTGAAGTTGGATGAAAATATTAAAAGTGTTGCGCGTTTCCAAACTGCCAGAATTCGGTACACCTGAGCAAACGTTCGTATATAAAGTTTTTTGCTTTTCCAAGGTAGGGTACGTAGGTTGATAACAAATTGCTGACGCAAAATTTCTTTAAACCTCCGTGGAACAGGAAAGAGGTCGAGTTAAAATAGTGCCTGCAACTTGTAACAGTACCAATTTTTGGATTCTCGGATTTTTTTGATAAAGATGTGGTGCTGCTAAAAATATATATACAAAAATATAAGCACGAAACTATGTATTTGTCACAAGAATTATCCACATAAGATGAAAACTACTGCAGTTTTATTTTATAAAATTAAAAAAGTATGTTTGCACCATGTATTGTCTTCCCAGAGAGTTTTGCTCCACATCGAAATTCGTGCTCTTTTATTTTCTAAGTGTAGCGAATAAAACTTCACACTTAAATTCAAGACATTCATTACAACCATTTTATTCAGAAAATTCCCGCTCCCAAATATAAACTGGGACGCAAAATTGAAGCAAGTTTTGCCTATTTTTCTTTAGTTTATTATTATTTTTTATGAATATGTAGCACATTACTTAACAAACAACATATACTACAAACAGATTTCACACTTGGTGTAAAAATTATGAAAATTCTGCAAAATTTCCGCAAAACTTGTAACTTTTTAATCTGCTAAAATGACGCGTCCCAGTTTATGTGTATTTGGGTCACTCGCTTAAAACAAAAAACATTGAAATCGGCTCACTATCTGATTGTTTTTCAATTTTATGTAACACAGTCCGACATGAAAATTTTCTCAGAGATAAGACTAGCCATTTCTAATAGATTCTAGAGCACTAAATTTGTAAAAATAAAAACTTGTATATTTGAATTTTAATAAAATAAGGCGAAGAGCAAAATCGGCTAAAATCGGCTAATTTTTTTTGCAAAACGGCTAACAAATCGGCTGCCGGCTAAATCGAATTTTTTCCGGCTGTTTGCTGTCGCAACCGGCTAAATCTAGCCGGAAAACGGCTAAAATGGCAACGCTGCAGATCATCGATAAACCAACGTGGGACCAACAATTCCGCACCACATTCATCCGAACATCAGTTTCAACAAGTAAAACCATCGTTTAATATCCATGCGACGATCCAACACCATAGGAACGCTCGCAACCTACAACTTATTATCCATCTCAATATCTAATTGCTAAGTATCAACCGAATCCTAATCCCTAAACTCATCTTAAGAACTTTCGTATCAAATGGCTCATGCTTTTCGCATTCATTCCCAGTCAACATTTATTAAATCCTCTTTTAATCGTACATTTTCTAAATTGTAATAATTTTAATAATTTTAAATGTAATAATTTTATTAATTTGAATTAAATTAAAATAAAATTGAAATCACCATACATTTGTTCAATAATTTTAAGGTAGAAAAATATAACTGAATAATAATTATTGAAATCAATATATTTGATCGAAAAAATAAAAATTAAGTAATAATAATTTATTTTGAGCGAAAAAATGAAACTGTAATTACACTGGTTTACAGAAAAAATATTTTAATGATGCAAGCTTCATTTAACCGGTGTGGGGTCCATTGATATATGTATGTATTGGAAATAGTACCCAAAAAGTAGTAAAAATAATCCTAATTTTTTCCCCCTTTTTCTACTACCCCAAAATGCATGGCTGCAATTGGCATGCAGAAAAAGTGAGGTTATGTAAGTGACATCACCTTATATTTATTTCACCATGCTCCAAACAGATGCAACGTTTAAAATTTTGTGTGTACAAATACAAATGCTGGGGATAATAAAAAAGAAAAAAGGCAATAGACGACGCGGAGAGTAATCGTTTTCAAGTTTCTAGGTAAGCCAAGTCAAGGTTAAGTCTTGCATAACCCAGATTTGAAGAATTCTTTTTAAAAAGTTTTACAAAAACCTGACACATCTGGTTTGGCATGTAAGCGGTGTTTAAACAACGATATCGCCATTATCCTAGATTCTTCAAGTGAAGATGAAAGTTAGGCGGATACATCCGACATTTTCAGCCCCGATGCAATTCTCATTATTTTTTATTAAATATAATGTTCCAATTTTAAAATTCAAATATTAAATAAAATAAACATTAAACATTAAATTGTTTAAATTTTTTTATTTAACTAAATAACTTAATTTACTTAGTTAATTTAATTGTTCCTTAAAAATACTTGAGATCCGCATTCTCATCGGCGGATGTCTAAAATTCCACATTCGCAGCATCCCTATTGTCAACCAATAAAAGTGGAACGATAATCCACAAGAGAAAGCAAAGAATTTCTAAAAAATCGATTGTTCAACACAAAGTCTGATGCCGTCTTGAGACGTACTTAATATATGTTAAAATAAAATCAAAAAATTTTTAGGTGAATTCTGGTCGCTTAAAAGCGAAGTGATTTTGTCGAAGAGTAAGTGCAAAGGGTTGGCCATAAAAGTGAAGTGAAAAACTTCGATCGTAGGGAAAACGGAAACGCTGCACAGTGGTCGAAAAGGCTCATTTAGCGGCGTTTAATTAATAGCGCTTAGGGAAATTTTTTTTTGTTTGTGTAATATTTTTTTTTTTTAGTTGAAAATAGATTAAGCTACAATGTTAAACAAAAAAAAAATTTTTTAAAATATATTAATATTTTTGTTTTTTGTGAAAGTTGCAACTTTTTTTTCATATTTACGACATTTTTTATTTCATTCAGGAAAACATTATAAAGTTAATATATTTAATGTTTCACATTCTTTTGGGCTAAAAATATATTAAACTGTTGGAATACTACTTTCAAATACAACCCTCATGCTATTTCTTCTACTTTGTATCCACTTCTTTCACATGTATCATATGTATCACATACTCATATTCTGTTACTGCATTAAAGACTATTGAACTTGACGGTCGTGTTTTATTCGAATGTACACTGCGAGTAAGTCTCTAACAAGGGTTATGGGCCCAGAGACGGTCTAAGTTTAGCATATATCGGAAATTAATTGAAAATAAAAGTCGGTCAAACAAAATATAAAAATTAAAATTTTTACGTTTCGTAAGAAGCAGTATAATGAGTCTATCGTATGCCCAAATTGATAAACTCGATGGCGAGAACTATGCCACCTGGGTAGTGCACATGAAGAGCCTCCTGATCACGCAGGATTATTGGCACGTTATAAAAGATGAGTGTCCATCTGATGCAGCGGCAAGTGACAAGCTGAAATGGGAAATCATCGACCGAAAAGCGCTAGCTATGATAAACTTATGTGTAAAGTCATCAGAGCTTCTTCATCTAAAGAAATGCAAAACAGCAAAGGGTGCGTGGGATGTGCTCAAGAGTATGTATAACGCCGACGGACCAGCACGAAAGGTTAATCTTTTCAAAAGATTAGTAAAACTTAAGTTCTCTATGTCAGAAAAGTTTTCAGTACAACTTAATGAATATTCGTCAATTGTGGACAGTTTAAATGAAATCGATGTGACTGTACCAGACGACTTATTAAGCTTATTGTTGTTGTGCAGTTTGCCAGAGGAGCTGGAAAGTTTTGTGGTCGCAATTGAAAGTAGAGACGAATTGCCGAAACTGCATAATTTGAAAATTAAAATTCTAGAAGAGGAGCAGCGACAAGGCGAGAAGTATGACAATAATGAAAAAGTGTTTGCAGCGAAAAAGTACTGGAAGAGAGAGCAACGTCCAGCAGCTGGTAGTCAAAGTAGCAGCAGTGATAATGATAACTGCAGCAGTAGCGACCGCAAGAAATACAACAACTACAAGCGTGACCTGAATGACATTAAATGCTTCAAGTGCGGAAAACGTGGGCACGTTAAAGCAAAGTGCAAGTCTGAAAATCAACCACCAGCCGTTCTGAGTTTATTTTGTACGAACGGCAAGAGAAGCAAAAACATGTGGATATTGGATAGCGGAGCTTCCTCGCACATGTGTAATGATAAGAACTTTTTCTGTTCTATGAGACATTATTCGCAAAAAATTTTGCTTGCTTCGGGTGATGTTGTGAACGCAAAAGGTATAGGTAACATCAATTTATACTCCAACTATACTTCAATTGAACTACGCGAGGTGTTATATGTGCCGGACCTGAAGTCAAATTTCTTGTCTGTAAGCAAAATAATAAGCAACAAAAACTCAGTGCATTTTTTCAAAAACAATGCAATGGTGAAAGACTCCAGCGACAGTATGATTCTGAGAGCTGACTTAGACAACGGTTTATTTGTTGTAAGCCTGGTTCGCAAAAGTTATGAAAATTTAAATTCTGCAGTAGCCGCAGAAAATGATTTGTTTAAATGGCATCGGAGATTTGGTCATTTGAACACAGCAGACCTGAACATGCTAATAAAAAGGGATATGGTTCGCGGTTTAGTTATTAATAAATCTGCGGATTTTGAGTGTGAAACGTGTGCGCTGTGCAAGATAACAAAGAAACCATTTCCACGGTATGCAAACGTAGCGACAAAAGACGTTTTAGAGGTTGTGCGCAGCGACATATGTGGGCCAATGCGTACGCATTCACAAGGTGGCTCTAAATATTTCATCACATTTGTGGATGATTTTTTCTAGGTACATTGAGGTGAAATTTTTACGACAGAAGTCCGATGCTTTTAAATGCTTTAAAGATTTTTTGTTTCGCATAGAAAAGGAAACAGGTCGGAAACTAAAGTGCTTACGAACTGATAACGGAAAGGAATATATTAACGAAAATTTTAAGAAATTTTGCAATGAAAAAGGAATTATCCACGAGACCACTGTAGCCTACACACCCGAACAAAACGGGGTAGCGGAGAGGGTTAATAGGACAGTTGTTGAAATGGCACGATGCATGCTATCGTCTTCGAATCTCCCTCATTATTTGTGGTCGGAAGCTGTTAACACAGCAGCATATATTCGCAATCGTAGTCCATCTAAAATTTTAAAAGATAAGACAGCCTATGAGTACTGGTATGGCGGAAAACCCAGTATTAAACATTTGAAGGGTTTCGGCTGCGAAGCCGTGGTACTTAACAAAAAAACCTACTCGCTCAAAATTTGACGATAAAGGTGTAAAGGTTCGCTTCGGAGGGACATTATATTTTTTGAAAACAACTTTGGAAGCTCGTTCGCTACTATGAATGAAAACCACGATTGTGAATATTCTGAGAAAGAAAGCGTCGTGATCGGTATGAAACCGCAACCATTCATGTTCGACGAAGTAAAAAATACGCAGATAGAATCGCCAATTTTTGACGGTGTAGAAGAGAGTGAAAGTGTAGACGGAAGTAGTGATGAGGGCGAAATAATTGCCCGAAAACGAAAAAGAGGTCGACCAAGAATCTGTCGTGAAGGCAAAATCGGCAGGCCACGTAAGATGTTCATTTCCGATGCAGCGGAGCGATTAAGTATGGCTTTTGAAGATCCTTTTTCGGTTTCCGAAGCAATGAACGGGGATGATAGTGCACAATGGAGAAATTCCATGCAGACGGAATACGATTCTTTGATGAAAAATAACGCATGGACGCTTGTAGACCGACCAGCAAATAAAAACGTAATTGGAAGCAAATGGGTGTTTACTAAAAAATATGGTGCAGATGGTTCCATCGAGAAGTATAAGGCTAGGCTTGTAGCGCAGGGTTGTTCCCAGCGACTGGGGGTAGATTTTTACGACACGTATGCGCCTGTTTCCAGATTTTCGACGATTCGTCTTTTACTTGCTCTCGCAGCGAAATATAAACTTTTTTTGAACCACATTGACGTGGTTGCTGCTTATTTGAACGGCAATTTAACTGAAGAGGTGTACATGCGTCAACCTGAGGGATTCAAAGATAGCAAATATCCGGAACGGGTATGCAAATTAAACAAATCGCTGTACGGGCTAAAGCAATCCGGAAGATATTGGAATAATAAAATCAATTCAGTTCTATGCAATATCGGATTTAAGCGATGTAAATCTGACAATTGCGTATACATCATGTATAAAAGCGACGATTTGAATATCATCAGCTTGTATGTTGATGATATAATCTTAGCTTGCTCTTCAGAGGTAACAATAAGTTCAATTATTAAGAGGCTTAACGACGAGGTAGAAGCTGTCGACCGAGGACCCATAAAGTACTGCCTTGGTATTGAAGTTGAACGCGCAGATCCCAACGGCGAAATTCAAATTCATCAGCACCGGTATGTGAACGAGTTGCTTAAGTACTGGAACATGAGCGATTGTAATGGGGCACCAACTCCATATTGCAGTGGAACAGTTTTAACAAAGTGTAGCGACAAGGAATGCAAAGGGTTCAAAATGAGCGAATATAAATATTTAGTTGGTGGTCTATCATACCTAGCAACTACATCGAGGCCAGACATTGCTTATAGCGTTTCGAAGCTAGCACAATTTCACAGCCACTCACATAGTGAACATTTTCAAGCAGCAAAGTGCGTTCTTAGGTATTTGAAGGCGAATCCGAAGGCTGTTATAACCTACAAATCGAACACAGAAAATCTGTCGTGTTATACAGATGCTGATTGGGCGGCAGATTCCGTAGACAGAAAATCACAAAGCGGCTATGCTCTTTTTCTTGGTGACGGTTTAGTCGCTTGGGAATCTAAAAAGCAGCCTGTAGTATCTCTAAGTACAATGGAAGCTGAATACATAGCAATGAGTCAGGCCGCCAAAGAGGTTTCCTTCCACCGTAATTTATTGCGCGAGATGGATTGCAACGATTGTCTTGAAGGTGCTACTACAATATTGTGTGATAATCAAAGCGCTCAATTCGCTGTTAAGAACTATGTCTCAACTAAGCGCAGCAAACACATAGATATTAAGTATCATTATATTAGGGAACTATATGCGAAAAATGAAATTGATATTGTACATGTTTCTTCAGCCAAAAATGCAGCTGATATATTTACGAAATATTTATCTTCGGAAAAACATAAGACATTATGTAAGTTTTTGAATCTCGATTTTGTTTAAAATGAAAATGTATTCTACCGAATTTTCACAAATACATACTATGTATATCAATGATTTTTATGAAGAAATAGCATGAGGGTTGTATTTTAAAGTAGTATTCCAACAATATTCCGTCTCAACCCGAATGCATTTCTTCTACATTGTATCCACTTCTTTCACATGTATCATATGTATC
>NW_023465089.1:0-9405 GCF_013731165.1 Rhagoletis pomonella
TACTCTTCTGTTAACTTGAATGTTATAGATCGGTCGGATACAGATGTGTACCTCATAACATCAACTATTGCGCGCGTGGTTATTATACGGTCTTTCCAAACAAATCCAGTATTAATACAATGATTTCGGATGAGTTTCAACAGAAGCGGAGCATCCGCAAATGCGAAAATCTTCTCCTCTGGATCAATAGGGTTGGTGAATCGTGGGTGTTCTAATTAATTGTTAATTAGCTTTAGAAAATGTATTAGTGAATTAAATATATACCTGGAGTGATGTCGAGGTCTCTCCAAAGCTTTTGGTTGGATGGGCCCATATCGCAGACCATCGCAAGAACAGGGAAGCCAGCATTTTGCACAGCCAAAATAATCGTATGCATAAGTTCGACGGCTCTTTTACAATCAAAATCGTAAAATACTGGCTGCTTCAAGGATTTTAATTATCCGCGCGCCATAACCACTTGAACATAATTTGCCGGCTTCCTGACGAAGTCGTCGGTAGGCTCATACTCAAAATCTTTGGTGACCTTCATCTCGTCGAAAGCCAGCACACACACTTTTTCGACGGCAGTGAGCTCGTGAATGTAGCGCATTAAGTCCAATGCAACGGATAACATTCCCTCACCAACACTAATTTTGCGGTACCACCTTTGAAGTGTTCTTATATGTGGCAGGGGGAAGCCTTTCGCATACAGACGCCCTTGATTCAATAATACAAGGTTCGATAAACTGACAGTTGTCTCTCTCGCACCGCTCCCTTAGCAGTGGCACCGTGTTGCTTCTTTGCGAATTTACATGGAAACAGTGTAGCTTTGGTGTGAAATAAAAGTATAAGCTTTTGTGCAATATGTTTATTTGTATATGCATATGAAGCATATTTAACTGATGAAAACATAAGCATTGGATGTTTACATCAGTCTCTTAGTAGTCTTATTTTAATTTTGAGTCATTTTGCAGTTTTTATACGGCTAAATAGCATATAAATTACGTAATTCACGTAGATATATCAATATTACGTTCAACATTTCGTTTAAAATGCCAGATTTCCTTCAAATACATTAGAATTTACGAAAGGAATTTCACTACTAATTGCCTACTTTGCGTACTTTTCTACTACCATTTTCGAAACAAGGGATTGCATTCTGCCCTTTTTCTGTCCTTCGTAAACGCAACCTTTTGTAAGGGAGTGTCAAACCGCAGCTGTCAATAATTATCTAACCTTGTATTATTGAATCATGACAGATGCCTATATGCTCGAGGTCCGGCAGCGTGAATACATTTGGCGCTGGAAATATCGCTCCACGACCATCTAACTTTTTTGTCTATAAAACAAATAAAGTCTAATAGCAAATTTACAGAGTTTGGTTTAATTTTATACATACCTTTTGCAATCATTTTTCTAACCTGTCCGTCTGTGAATATGGACCGAATGGAAGACATCAAAGATGCATTTTCGTCCAGCTGGGCTTTAAGTTTTGCGTTCTCCTTAAGCAGCTGCTTATCTTGCGATTTCAAATTGGCAAACTCCAGCTCCATTGTACACTGCAGAACCATGGGACTAAGAAACTTGTTTTGTGGAAGAACATAACTGCATAGAAAAGTATATACTGTGGCGAATACTACGACAACACATAGCGGCTACAGCAAACAACTGGAGCATGGAGGATAAACCCCCTGCACTGTTCGTTGCATTAAAAGGACCTGCAGCGGAAATCTTGCAGACTATTCCTGATTGTGAAAGGAACAGTTACGATGCGTTAATGGGTGCAGTGGAAAGACGTTATGGTAGCGAGCACAGGAGACAGATTTACCAGATGGAGCTGGAGAATCGCTGCCAGAAATCCAACGAGACTTTACAGGAATTCGCCTCTGAGATTGAAAGGCTGGCTCATTTGGCAATTGGAGACGCATCTGGTGAGCACCTTGAAAGAGTAAAAATCCAGAGGTTCATCAACGGAATGCGGGACGTGTATACCAAGCGAGAGACGTACGCGAATCCCAAGCCAACATTTGCTGAAACTGTCTCGTATGCTCAGACGCGTGAAACGGCGGCGCTCCTATGTAGACCAGCCTACAAAGCACATCGCGTAGAAGTGGAAACACCGGACGAGACAAATGAAATGCTGAAGAAGATTATCCAACTGCTGGGCGAGAAAAAGCATGGCTCTGGCAAATGTTTTAAATGTGGAAAGCCAGGCCACTTCGCCCGCGATTGCAGCGCAAGTTCCAGTGGGCTCAACAATTCAGCAGGACGCAAACGCAGGGCTGAAGGAGACGAAGCCAACTCCAATCAGTCGTTAAACTGAAACGAGCCAGCAGGAAGGGCCGCGTGCTGGCTCCAGAAGTTGAAGGGCCCATAATCTCCGTCTCACAAATTGGCCGGAATGCGAGCAACCTCACTATTGGTGGATGTGTGAATGGGCAGGAGAGAGTACTGACAGTGGATACTGGAGCGACACATTCCATTATTCGACCGGATTTGGCCACTTTTTATGTGAAGCCACTACCTGGAGCAAAGCTGCAGACTGCAACTGGTGAATGCACCCAAGTATTAGGAGAAGTACCATGCGAGGTAATAATCGACGATTGGGCCTCGTACACTAAGTTTATAGTGGCAGACATTGTGGATGAAGTCATCATCGGCGTGGATTTCTTACTTGGCCAAGGCATGAAGATTGACCTCCAGAGAATGATCCTGACAGATCGTCACAGGAAAGTGCCACTTAGGGTTGGTTACGACAGCCAGTGCTGCAGCAGACGGTTAGTCTTAGAGGAAGTGTCGAAGATTCCACCAGAAACGGAAGCGGTTAGTTGGGCGGAGGTTGGCAGTGATGGGGACGGAATGGTTTCGTCAGGAGAAGGAAGTGGTTCACCGATACAGGAAAAGCGTGACGGTTCCACCAGCTCAGTGAAGAAGAGGTCGCAACAAGAAAGTGGTCATGGCGAGCCAGGCAGTGTTTCCGGCAGGAGGAAAGCCACTGAACCACGTTGCAATGGTGATACGCCGGTGGCCGGAAATGGAAGCGGCTGTGGAAGCAGTAGGCGCTCTTTGAAGTGTCCCGAAAGAGGTGGTCGGCAAAGGTGAGCAGTTAAGCCGGAAGCCAAGGGTGAGATTATACATGTCCAGTCAATGAAGATAGCATCGGCGGAAGAGCGAGATAAGAAACGACGGCGGAAGCTTTAGTGTAAGGATCCGGGTGTAGCAAGATGTGCTAACGGCAGTGCAGCACGAAGGCGGGAGTCTGGGTATCATGGACAGATGATGCGGCATAGATCTGGCGAAAAGGGTGCCCACGAGAAGAGACATGGTCTGGTCACCACCAGTGGCCGGCAGAAGCACGACCATGTGAGATGGTGCACTCCCGAAGATAAGCCGGAAGTAATGTCCAGTAACGCATGGTGGTTGTACATGTCGCAGCAGAAGCAAAGCTTCAACTCCAAGCAAAGACGTGACTGGAAAGATTCGAAGATTAAAAAACGGCTGAAGGACGCAGAGCATCAAATCCAGACAATGGGGAGACCGAGGACCAAGATGAAAGTGGTCCACTTGAAAAGACTTGCAGCGGTTGGAGTGGCAAGTATGTCTGATCGGGACGATCAGACTTAGGTGGAGGGCAGTGTGGTGAATACTGCGGCAACACAAAGCGAACAACGAGAAATAGGCAGAATGTTCGAGGAATGACGTAGAATGTTCCACAAAGAGAAACGTCAAGTTGGATGAACATTGCGAACAGCGAGAGAAAGAGAATGAGCGATAAACTTCAGAACGTTCTAGAGTTGCCATAAGTGCGAGCGCAGGTATATAAGGGCGCCGCCACAGCGAAGTGAGTTAGCTACGAGTTACAAGTCAGCAAGCTACAAGTAAAGTGAGCAGAGAAGTGAGTTGCGAATAAGCAAGCTATAAGTTTAATTGTGTTAACAAGTTTAGTAAAGCGTTGTTATTGCTTTAACACATATATGTAATACTCCTATATTGGCAGTAAGAGCTAGTACCGTCCAAAAACACTACAGTACAGATATATCAATAAACACGTACGAATGAAAAGGAACACACACGTTTATAAATAAACATGTACACAACACATATACAAAAACGGCACTCAAGTACACAATACATTGACAAAAACGGTACTAGACTGTCTCGCTTTGATTTCGGAATGCTTACACATTGAGAAGTTAGCTTACTGCCAATATAGTATTAAATATATGCTTTAACAAGTATTTTTACCGTATTAGCGAGTATTGTAAATTGTTTGTTGTACAATAAAATTAATCGTACAACACTTTGGTCACCGTTAGTATTTATTTAACAATCCAGAGATACGAACCGAAAGATATTTGGGAAATCCCTCGAGGTTTCAAGGATAATCGTAACAATACATATATATGTATGGCATTAAACAACTTACTAGGTTTGCGTGTGGCAACTAGTATGTGCCACACATTGAGCCACCACTGATATAATTGATTCCCTTAAGGGATCACTTCAGTAACCAATTTGTTCACATATTTTCCCACCGTCACTTCCCCAACTAAAATATTTCAATTTTACCACCTACATGCATCTATATTCTAAGGCTCTGATCTTAAAGTATACTTACAAAGGTGGTTTTATAAAGAGCGTTGGAACAGAGTTGGGCATCAAGTGCGTTCGTTGTGCGCCACCAATCAAATCCGAGCTCGCGAAATGCTCCCCGCAAACGACATGGTTTGCTGTGAACGTGATGCCACATGCTCTGTTCCAAAACAAAAAAAAATATGGTTTTGAAATAGGAATTTGATTTTGTATTTTAAGCAAACCCTCAAGATTAAAAATTGCCCTAGTTGCAAGAGTTAAAATTATACAAACATAATAAATTATTACCAAAATAGTTTCATATAAGGCGTACACACTCATGCTTATATATGTATTTATTTTAAGCGTGCATAATTTAAATCACTTGCCCACATGACAGGGACAATTAATTAAATATGTACATACCTAAAAATAGTTTCAATAAAGTCCACAATATTAATAGCGCAGTCGATAAAGAAGCAAGGGCGACACAATCCTAGCTGTTAGGCGTTTTGTAGACCTACAAAGAACAAAAATTTAAATGAGATAAAATAAGCACATACATACATACATATATACGTACCCTGCCAACAAAATCATCGTAAACTAGCTCGTAACTGGATATTTTCTTGAAGAGAAACTGGATGAAAAGTCGTGGATAAAAAGATCGTAAAATGTACGTTTTCTTGCTGGCTGGGTATGTGCGAAGTATCAAAATTTTATGAACATTCGAAAGTACTTCTAAGGTGTAAATAAACACCATTGGATATAAATGCGCGTGGATGTGCTTGTTTTGATTGATGGTAGTGACCACAAATGATGGAGCTTTCAACTGAATTTGCTCAGACAACAACTCCAATTGTGATACGGAAATACACATCTGCAATCAAAATAGAAATTTACGTACATATCATTAAGTTCATCAAATATTAAAGCTATAGTCTCCCCTGTTTGAAATCCCAAGTACCAACAAGCGTTGCCATGGATTTTAATTCCGACTGACATTTTCAGGCCCGATTCTTAGAGCGGGGATGATGTCGGTGTGCTGATGAATTTCTCATCTTCGCTGTGACTAACCGACACAATCAACGGTGGCGTTGCTACCTCGTAGTGCCAGTTGGTGGTGAAACAATGTTTATCACGTGACCGAGGGAACGTGCCTTTAAGATGTAAGTTTACAGGTACGTTGCAAATATGCAGTAGGCGTTGCGATAGCTGGTTCATTGACGCAGTGAAATCTAGAAATAGATTATATCATATTAGATAATTATATTATCACATAGATTATAATATAAAAAAAACATATATATGTAAATGTAAGTGCGGATATAATACTGACACTGGTAGGTACTGACTGTGTTTAATGCCTGGAAGTTTGTACAAAGACATATGCCTGCTCAATTTCAATTGGATACGATTTCTGAACTATAAATATGATTAAAAGTTTGAACGTAAATAATTTAATATTTAATTTTACCAGTTTAAAGAGTGATTTTGGGTGGCGCAATCTAAACAATATCCGGCATTTAAAGAAAAACTGCTTGACGCTGCCTGGAAGGTCTACGTTAGCTGGTTTGTTCAGAAGGCCCTGCTTTAGGCTTTCTGCACATCGGTCGTCCAATCAAATATAGACTGTGCTGCAACAATTCTAGACATAATTTTTCAGTAATATCTCTTCTTTTCTTTTCCTGAAATGTGTTTTGTGCATGCACACAGAGACTTTTTACAATTTCGTCATATTTATACCCGAGCGCACTTGTGCACAAGGGTATATTAATTTTCTTCACATAACGGTTGTTTGTAACAGCCAAAACGAATCGAGATAGATATAGACAAATGTATACATAAATGCTCAGAATGAATAGAGAAATCGATTAAGCCATGTCTCTCTGTCCGTCCGTCCGTGTACACGATAACTCGAGCAAAAATTTAGATATCTCAACGAAATTTGGTATGTAGATTTCCGTTAATCCAAGGTAGGTTGGTATTGAAAATGGGCGAAATCGGACTGTAACCACGCCCACTTCCCATACGAAAATTGCGATATTTTAGTAACTAGTGAAGATAATTCACTGAAAATTGATATTTACAATAATTTTCAGGCGAAAAATAAGAATATTATAAATTTTTGGAAAATGTGCGTAGTCACGCCCACTTATGGTTACATGTGTATATCTTGGTAACCGCTGCACCAATTTCTTCCAAACTTGGCACAGTTGTTGGCCTACAGCATAATACAGCAATAACCACGTCCACATCCCATATAACGGTAATTTAGAGAAATACAAAATCTTCGATAAATCAGTAAATATTAAAGCTAATTTATTCAAAATTGATGCTTGCAACAATTCTTTACAAGGAAATACGTTTATGGTAAAATTTTGGAAAATGGGCGTGGCACCGCCCACTTATGATCGCATATATGTATATCGGTAACCGTTCTACCAATTTGTATCAAACTCGGTATTTTTATTGTGCTTGCCACATAAAAGCAAAACGTTGAAAATTATTGAAATCGGACTAAAATTACGGCCGCTTTTCATATAACGGTAAATTTCAGAAATGCTTGAAACTGCAATATTTCGAAATTTAAGGACGCTAATTTACCCAAAATTGATACACCCCGGCTTACCATCTAACATATATTTAATACTTGCGCCGGATATTTCCTCCTCTTTTTAATAATTTCCACAGATTTTATGCAAAAAATACTACTTTTTATGCAATTTTAATGCTGTTTTCCCCATTAATAAACCTTATGGGAGGTGGTCACCTGGAACGACTTCCTGTAAAAACCTGCAAATCGTGAAGCATCTGGAACGCAACTAATACAAGATTGCGCCGTCCTGGGCGTTGACATTTGTGTACCACAAGTAAACAAAGAATAGGGCGAAAAGAAGAACGAGTTGAAACTGCCAAAGCTGTTCACTTTACAGCGAAAAACGTGTTTAAATTTTGCTAAATGCGAAAATATTGCATTTTTCACCTAATCTATTAGAGAACAGTGAACATTTTAGTGCACTCCATTGCTTTGCAATTGAGGCTACTTCAGCAAAATCTCTGCGGGATTGATTAGTTAACTTGCTAACGGAGGCTGCGTGGAGCAGAAACAAAATCATTGTGAGAATATGCTGTTAAAATAATAATAAAGAAATATTTCGGGAACGGCTTTGCCGTGCCCTATGTACACAAAATGCAGCGACTCGTCCCAGCGCTACACTTGCATCTAGGCTTCTTGCATCTTGTCGGCTGTCGCAATTTAACACACATCACTTCATTGTATTAGTTTTTACGCAGTCTTCAACTCAAAAATCTCTCACAAATTGCAAATTAACACAATTTAAACTGAGTTTTCACTAATAATTCATATTTCTCTTTCGCTGATTTGTTAACAAAGGTTTATTTACAAGTTACCACAACTGTCAAAATCGGCAAAACCAAAGCAGCGGTACCACTGACGGCGCCACCTTTGTTCGCTGCACCGTGTTTGCAGTGCGCTATTTCCTGTAAAGTAACAGCAAGGAATACCGACTCCAAGCTCCTAATACGGTCTACAAAAAGGGGTGAAGGCTTTTTAAGGTACCCTTTCGACACCTGATCCACTCACGTAAAAGTTGCGTTACTGGTGTCTTCGTGCTCGCTGGGATGTTGCTTGCGAATTATATATCCAGCCATATATTTTAGCGCATCGCCATGCAGCACGTCAGCATCGTCATGCATCACATCGGTTCCCCCATGGAGCACATCGCTGTCGCCTTCCAGCACATCGGTTTCGCCTTCTAGCACATCTGGATCGTATTCCAGCACATCGCCATCGCCATTGGCGTGAGCGACATTCAGAGCGTCAACGACCTCTGATTCTGCCTCCAAATGCTCTGGTTCTCCTACTTCCTGCTCATGTGGTGCGCTATTTTCGAACACCCCGCTTCCACACAATACCTGCGGGTTTGATGTGTTCAGCCATTCAACAGAATCCTGCTCGGCGTTGCCTGTTTTGTTCAGATTTTGGGCATTCCTTGCTGAAAAATAATTCAGAGGGGCTATTCTCAAACGAGTCAGCGACAAATATCGTATCGCTATCATAACCTTGCGACATTCATAACACACGTCAGCCACTTCCGATAGCGATCTGAATATTGTCGTTAACTGGTTTGAGATTAGGTATACAGGTGTGGACAATATACAATTAAATATACATTTAAAAGATGATTTTTGGCAAACTTACCTAAAATGTATTTTCGGAGCCTGTACCTAAACTCCTTCGGCGTATGGTGGTCGTTTAATCCTCCCTTGCTTCGTATATTTCCGAAGAAGTGCTTCAGCAAATCTTGATTTAGACGCCGTGTGACAACGTAGTTGAAGTTGTACTTCACTACCACATACTCGTACAACTGTAACAGTGCGTTATTTGTTACCAAAACACCACTTTGAAATTGTTGTATGCTATTTTTGCGAGGAATGATAACATCTGACATGAAATTATTCATCCGTTCCAAAATCTCGAGCTGCCGCTGCATCGTCCGTACAAGTGGTCCGTTTAAGTAAATTATATGCAGATAATAAGTTGCGAGCTTTATGAAATATTACCTTTCCAGGATAATTGAACGTTTTAATGCAGGAATTGAGCATGTCGTACCAATCGTTCACCAACTGAATTAGTTCAGCTGTCTCAATCGCTTCTTCTATGTCCGACCCCAGAGCGTAGCAGCGCAGCATGGCTTTTGCAGTCGTGTTAGAAAGCAACTGTGTCGCCAATTTTACCTTTTGTCTGCCTGAAATTTTGCGTGAATTATATTAGCTACGAGATTATAGAATAGTTATTATTAACATACCTATCCCTTTTACAGCTAAGTA
>NW_023465090.1:0-9401 GCF_013731165.1 Rhagoletis pomonella
CAAATAATGATTAGTAATGGCAGTATGTTCATACATACATACGTACAAAGACTGTTTATCCTCAGCGTTTCTGGCGACAAAACAGGTTCGCTAAGACGTGATGGATGATGGCCCGTTGAAGATGAGTCTGACAGACTCTGAGCTCAAGTGGTTTTACTGCCTTGCAACGCACCAAGGAGCCTACCTAATAACCGGTCCAACTAACTGCTTAATGTTTAAAAGTGAGCATCGAACAGGCGTAAGACAAACAACGGGCAACGGGCCCCCATGCATACATACATATATTTACGTAAATATCTATTAATATTTTCTAGTAAGCTCAGAAGGCTTATGCTAATGATTCATGCCTGGATATTGTAATTGGCTTGTTACTTATTTATGATTTTATTTGCTACGTTGTTGTTGTTGCTGTGTATTTTAATATTATTTGGTTGTTAATTTATGTTGTTTATAACATTTACACCAGCAATTTGTTTGTTTATTTACGCGCGCTTAAAAAATTCTAAGCCGCTAATGTCAAGTTTATTTATCATAGTTTCGTTGATTCTAAGTGGTATTGGTGTTGCTAACGTATGTTGTGTCATCGCCTTCACGAAGCTTGTCGGAGTCTAAGCTGCTCACGCGTTGATGCGGGCTTTTTTTTTTAATTGAAGTAACTAATAACTATTAGTTTGCATAAGCATAGTGTAAAGTGTCAAGTGTTTATTTGAAAAGTTATACGAGTGCGATTGGTGTGCGAAAACATCTCAAATTCCATTAGACCGTTATTTTGTAAATGAATGATCCCTATTTAAGACATTATCAAAAATTTAGACATCTCTATTAATTTCGATAACTTGGTCAATTTTGATAGCTCCAAATTTCGATAATTCGTTACAATCTGGTAACACAATAAAATTCTATAAGCTTGAAATTTCCATAACTCGATATATTTTTACAATTCCAAAAACTTTGTTTCGATAACTCGATAAGTTGAAAGAATTCGATGTGTTACGATAGTTCGATAAATTTCGTTAACTCTATTATTAATGAAAAATTCAATAAATATGGATAACTTGATAGACGTCATTAACTGCACTGCAAAAAGTGCACTCACGGAATTGCAATCCGCACTGGATTGTAAAGCTCATTAAATTTGCTATCGGCTACGCGAAGAACATTCTCCAAACTAACAAGTAGTTTAGGAACTTTACATGATTTATCGACTAATTTGCCAAATTTTTAACGAAATTTTCAAAATAAATTCACTTTCGGTGCAAATATCAGAATGAAGTCTTCTACAATTTCAGTAAGCTCAAGCAATTAAAAATAGATACAAAAATTTCCAATACAAATTTATTATTTCATTAAAAGTTCTAAATTTTTAATCATAAATTTTTACGAAAATCTTTTGTATGTACATTAGGTCGGGTCGATTTTTCTTGACTAAGCGCGCATAGCATAGAAGGATTCTACGTACAATTCTAAACAAATTTGCCGAGGAAACCATGGGTCTAAAATCAATTTGGAGTTTCGCAGAAAATAGGAAAATGTTAACTGTTGCGCCCTCAGGTGGAAGCTTTAAGAAAAATGTGAGTGCAGAAATGAATTCTTTATACCAAAAATCCTCTTATAGCATATTTTTATACAAAATTTAAGCACTTCTTTACGACACTACAGAAAAAGGCTAAGCAACCTATTTTCGCAATTTAGCAAACTCCAAATTTATTTTAGACCAATGGTTTCTTCGGCAAATTTGTTTAGAATCGCACGTAGAAACCTTATGTGCTAAACGCGCATAGTCGAAAAATCTCCCACAAAAATTAACCCGCCCTAATGTACATATACATATGTACGCAAGTGCCATAAATTCTACATTTATCCTTCAATTTAGATAAGCAGGCTCATTTTGTATTTGAAAAATCATGCTTGGGCGTAAAATAAATAAACCGGTACTAAACCCCTTTCTTCAAATTTATTGGCCAACTATATGAAAAACAAAAGACTTTCCATTAAGTGAGGACACCTTTTTTTATCGCAAAAGACGCAAGTTAGGCTATATTTCAAAAACCTTTTCAATTATTACAATTTTATATATTGACTTCATATTCGGATTCAGAGGAGAATTTTGTATAAAAAATGTTTGGCAAATGCCACAAGTTGGATTTCTTGTCGACTTGTTAGTGTAATTATAGACCATCTATGAAGACTGCTTGAACTTTAATTACTTTTTCTTTCTTTTTTCTCATTTAGTTGAAAAATCTGGTCGAACCACTTTTATTCTAAAATAACGACCAATTCAGTGTGTCGAATAGTCTGCATGCAGCTAAGATAGAAAAGTTCGTTGCTTAAGTCTTTCATTATATTATGCGCAACGCAGGCAGACTCTGCAGACTCGGCAATCAATTTTAGTAATTTCCATATAAATGTACACATAAAAAAACGCGCTTCTCTTCTAATTCCACTTTTTTGCATAAACGTAAATATTTGCTGTCTAAACTTCTTACTTTATCTTCTTATCTTCGTGTCATCTCCAAGCGTCTTTTATGTGCGTCAGCATGTGTTGGCATAATTTTGCACAAAAGGTACAAAATGTCACGCGTATGTTCATATAAATAGCATACAAACATACTTGCATACATATACAATTATATAAAAACACCTTTTTTGCTTATTTTTAGCGATTGCGAGTGAAGTCGGTTACTTCTACATATCTATATTTAGCGCTGAGTAACGCAGCTTAGGATGTTTCAATTGCTTTTGAAGCGATATTTCTTTTTGTAATTTCGTAGCGATGCTTTGAGGATTCTTTATATTTACACAAAAACTAGTTTTTATTCCTCTGCCCCCTTCGTTGATTTAGTTGTGATTTCAAATGCTTTATTGTAGAGCATTTTTCATTGGTTTTTATTTTATTTTATTTTATTTTTTCGAAATATCTAATTTAAACTCAATTTTTTATGCCCTCAATGCAACCAAAACAATAATTGATGGTCCATTAATTTAATGATAGTGTTTTTTTTTGTTATAGCAAAAAAACTAAGTCGTTATTTGACATCCGTTGATGTGCTTGTGAAATGTGATCTCTGCACTTTGCAGAAGCACTTAAGAAGCTCTTCAGTAGTTGGCATTTGATTTTTGGTACTTTTTTGTTAAAACTCATCTTGCTTTATAAGTACTTGAAGTAGTAGTATTGAGTATTTATGTTTGTATGTATGTACTAACAGTAACAGACGCTTTTTCTAGTCTATTTACTTAAAGGTAAGTAAGCCAATTGTAGTTCCTATTTATTTGGCATAAAAAAATATAAGCCATACAAGATATTTTTCTTTGGGGCACACTAAATACTCGGGGCAAAATAATCTTTAGCCAAACAAATATAAATGTGTCAATCCATGTCAAATCGACTAATTATTGGAGTGGATCACTTTTGGGTACGGATGTATTTTCGTCAGAACTTTCCTTCTATCATATAAGAAAATGTAGATTAAAAAAAAAAATTTTTTTTCGATAGTTCTAAATTTTAGAATTTAGGGGATTTCGCAAGTTTATTTTTTTAGGGCTATTAAGAAAAATATATATATATATAAAAATCGGGAAAAAATAAAACCTTTGTGGACTTTTGAAACTAATAAAAACTACACAGTTTTTCACAATTTTTTTTTTACAATAAAACTCTTAAAAGATCCAGAAGAAGCGGTTTCTTTTTAAGATATAAATTTTTGAAATTTGAAAATATTTTTTTTTTACTAAAATCTAAATAAGGTTATGTTAAATTAAACAAGATTCATTTAATTGAATTTGTTTTAACTAATTTATGGTTTGTTTTTTTTTTTTCAAAGTTAAAAATTTCGTATCTGCACACAAACCTTCCTAAAAATTCCAGGATCTTTTAAGATCAATTAGAGGTATAGTACAGAAAAATGTGGCCAAAAATGAATGCTTTTTGGCTTGCAGACTTTTTAAATTTCGAAATTTTTTTATTTCTCGTTTTTTTAATATATATATTTTTTTATATAGCACCAAGTATCACCTTAAAATCCAGAACCCTTTTTGTAACTAAAATAATTTTTGAGATACAATTTTGAAAATCTGGGAAATTGTAAAATATTCAAATTTCGAAAAAAGTTCTTTTGCAGAATTTCGTTATGTGTATGATAAAAGAAAAGTTCTGTGCATCCAAATTATAATGATCGATTCCAAAAGTGGGTGGATTTATTTAAATTAATTGCTGACGACTAAAATTTACTAAGGAACAATTAGATGTAATTCGCATAGACACATACATACGTAGTTTTCGAGTATAGTACATACAAATTTAGCCGTTTTCTTTGTTAAAGCTTGGCTCAAAAACTCGCTTTGCCTTTGGCAACTTTTACAGACAACTCAAAGCAGAGTCAGAATAAAATGTAAACAAATTTTAAATTTCGATCATTTTTGACTTGGCTTCAAAGCTCAAAATAACTATATATAAATGTAATCGTAATTAGTTAAATTCTTGAAGATTGCTGAACTTTGTATTATTTCAAATTTAAGCCATTAAATATGCAATCACTTAATTTATTTTCCAAATGCTGTAGAATACTCTTGTACACATTTCATTGTTGAAAGACAAAAATAGAGCAATTGACATTGCTAAATAGAATATTACATTAGCACTGGTCGTCAGATTGATGGCAGCGATTAATTTACAGCGATGGTATATTTATTCAACGGCCCCATCGACTATTCAATAGCTTACACAAGGACACAAAAGAAGTAATACATACCGACAAGTACGTTTACAGTAATACTGAGCATGTAAATAGCTTTACAAAATATAAAAGCCTAGGCAGCAATTAAGGCAAACAAAGTACAGTCATTAAATTGTGAAAATAACTGGGCAATTAAGTAATGGCCGAAAATGGTAAAATAGCCAAAAAGTAAACAAATAAGTAACTGTCATACATAAAAAATTTGAGGATGACAGCCAAGCAGCAAGACATGGAAATAACGACACAGCTAACGGGTGATTTTTTTGAGGTTAGGATTTTCATGTATTAGTATTTGACAGATCACGTGGGATTTCAGACATGGTGTCAAAGAGAAAGATGCTCAGTATGCTTTGAAATTTCATCATGAATAGACTTACTAACGAGCAACGCTTGCAAATCATTGAATTTTATTACCAAAATCAGTGTTCGGTTCGAAATGTGTTTCGCGCTTTACGTCCGATTTATGGTCTACATAATCGACCAAGTGAGCAAACAATTAATGCGATTGTGACCAAGTTTCGCACTCAGTTTACTTTATTGGACATTAAACCAACCACACGAATGCGTACAGTGCGTACAGAAGAGAATATTGCGTCTGTTTCTGAGAGTGTTGCTGAAGACCGTGAAATGTCGATTCGTCGCCGTTCGCAGCAATTGGGTTTGCGAAACACATTTCGAACCGAACACTGATTTTGGTAATAAAATTCAATGATTTGCAAGCGTTGCTCGTTAGTAAGTCTATTCATGATGAAATGTCAAAGCATACTGAGCATCTTTCTCTTTGACATCATGTCTGAAATCCCACGTGATCTGTCAAATACTAATGCATGAAAATCCTAACCTCAAAAAAATCACCCGTTATATAGTTTATAAAAACAAAAGCCATAAAAGTCGATGACGGCTGCTAATAACTGCTGAGGCTGAGAAAATTTGCAATGGGTGAATCAAGAAACAACAACAACAATTATTATTAACATTGCCAGCATGTGATGGGGACAGCCCACTACAACCACAATTACCCCGCAGGGAAAGCTACTAGTTGTGCACCAGAATGCTACCAGTTTGCGTTTCAGCCCAAATAGCTCACGTTCTATCCTTTTTCAATGTTGGCGACTGGTATTTTTAACATTGCGATGTCCTACGAGGTGTCAATTGTCAGGCCATGCATCAGCATCTACTGGTAGAAATACTAGTAGCATTGTACCAATTGATGAAATAGTCTGGCAATTCATCCCCCGTGAAAAGCATAAGTATGCCTTTTTGCTCGCGACGCTCCAACACTCGCAATGGCCGACAGCGCAAAGCACTCGCGTGGTATGCCTGAGGTTCTAGGTTCAAACCCTGAAACCCTGAGGGAAAATTTCTTAACTCAATTTCTTTTTTAATTTGTTTTTTTTTTAAATTATTTTTTATTTTGGGTTTTGTCGTAATTTTTAAATTTAATTGAAAAAATAAAAATTTAAAATTTAATTTTTTTTATGGCAGAATTCAAATTTGTTCACATACTAGTTAATGAACTAGTATTTTTTCTAACTCGTTTGGCTGAGGTCTCCTCACGTTCAAATACTGACGCAGGGAAGATTTTTTAATTTTGTTTAGTTTTTAATTTAATTAAAAAAATAAAACTTTTAAATTTTCGTTTTTTATGGCAGATTTCAAATTTATTCACATACTAGTTAATGGACTAGTATTTTTTCTAAATGGTTTGGCTTTTCACTGCGGGGTATTTATTGCAAATTCAAATTTCTGGACCAGCTAGTTAGATTATGCATATCGATGGTCCCGGCAATAGCGATAAAATTCCAAATTAAAAAAAAAAAAACTTACTACTAATAGGGTCGCTAACCCCTGTTAAATCCATTTCTAATCCTTATGATTTACTATAAATTTTGAGTTTTGCCGTTATTACAGAGGCCCATCGATATGTATGTACTTATAGAATTGGTGTCTCAATCAGCAACCACAGTAGGAGCGGTTGTCGTTGAACTAATTTCATTTAATGACACAGCGCCTGCAATATTTAATTGGCGAACCGAATTATGTACATAACCAATACAATCATACATTCATATGAGCAAGTACAGTGGCGAAAAAATAAATAGTTACACGACATTTTAACAAATTTTGCTATTTTTATTTTTCTTATTTAATGTTTAAAATTTGATTAGGAAATTGTAGCACGCTATCTAACAAAGGCCATGTAAAAAATTTCAAACTTTTTAAGGATCATTCCATGTAAAAAAGGAAAACGACATAAATTTTAAAATGCCCTAATTATCTATTTTTTAGTAAGTAGTAACCACTTTTTAAATGCCTATATTTTTCTTAAACTTTTTAAAAAAAATATTTAAAAAAATTAAAAGAAGTTGAAATTTTTTTCTGTAGAAACTTTTACTTCATTTACTCCAGTCAATGTCCCTACAGTGATAAATTTAAATAGTTTTTAATAATTCTATGAAGATTATATAAACCTAATTGCTTATTGAAAAGTAAAACTGTTTGGTATTTTTGTTAAGGCAATTTTATACATTAGTTATCGTTCTATGTTAAAAAATATCTCTCGCTGTTGTATTAGTCACAATTGAATGGCCCTTAGTACGAACTTTAAGAAACAATTTTGGTATGCAATTTTGGAGCCCATTTTTTCATACAAAGTATGTTCGAAAATTTCTTTTTACTAGTGTTCGCCCAGCATTTGAAATTCAACCACTAAAATTAAGCGAAATTGAGTTGAGTTAAGGTGAAGTGAAGTGTGTTCAGGTGAGGTGAGTTTAGAAAAGTTGAGGTGAGTTAGGGTGAGTTGAGGTAAAATGACATTAGTTGTGGAGAGTTGAGTTGAGATGAGATGAGGTGAGTTGGGGTGAGGTGAGTTAAAGTGAGTTGAGGTAAACTTAGAGAAGTCGATATGTGGTTATTTGAGGTGAGACAAGGTCAGTTTACGTAATTTGAAGAGAGCTGCGGTGAGTTGGGATGAAATGCGTTGGACAACGTTATACAACATAACATAACCTAACATAACAAAACAAAACAGAACATACCATAAAATAACATAACAGAACATACCATGGCATAGCATTACGTAGCATAGCATAACGTAAAATAACATAACAAAATATAACATGACATAGGATAAGATAACATAAAATATCTAATTTTTCTATTTTAGAAAACCAAATACCTCGAATTTTTAAAAATGTTTAATAAAAATATTGAAATTTTATGAAGTTCGTCGAATTTTTACAAATCTTGTAAAAAGTTTAACAAACAAAAAATAGCCCAAACTTGTTAAAATGGCGAAACCTTATTTATCTACCCACCACCGTATTAGTTCGCAATTAGTGCTGTTTGTTTCATCTTTTTTGCGTTCTATTTGATTGTTTGACACATTTCATTACGATTATCTGCAATCTCTTACAGCGATCTTACAGCCAGCTCATTTTACGGCAGGCTAAGTGAGATGTACGCTGTGTGCCGTTTTGAAGCATAAACAGCATTTTTTTATGGATATTTTCATTGGGTGTTTGATTTATTTTTGATTCGTTAAATGTTTCATCCGGCAGCAAGGTGCAATTTTATGCTACTTTTAAATATAATGAAGATGACGACAGATATCAAAAAAAAAAAAAAAACAATTTACTTTTCGTGTTCGGGCATTGTGATTAATTGTGAAATTTGCGGACGAGATAAACTTAGAGACTTCTGCTAAACACTCAGCTGCCGGATCTTTCAGCAGGCAGAAAGCCTCGCAACGAAACTTATTACTGTGGAACGACTGCAGTGAGCTGTATACACTTTCAGTTCATACAAACTCCTAGGATCTGCTGGAATCTACCCTACTTCTTTTTCGGCAAGGAATTAATTTGTATCCCCAATCCTCTGAAAACTATATACTGGGTTATGCCCAATGGATAGACGCAAAATTATCTGATGCAATTCGTGATAAAATCCTCAACTGGAACGCACATATAAAAACAGTTTTCAATGGGTACTTTCAGAAGGTGCAGCAGTTGAGCGCCGCGGCCGTTGTTTACAAACTTAGTGATCAATGATATAAACGGCTTGGTATCTTAGCTACCAAATTCGGCTGTCAGTGGTAAACACAACATATTGTCTCAAATTACCAAAAATATTACGATCATCAAACACACAGCTGTTGTGTAGATCAAAAGTATACAACAAAGCGTTTAGATGGTGCAATCGCAAAAATTATTGCGCCATTGCGCCTTCTGAACGAGCCCATTCCCTATAACCAGGGACCGTAACAGTTACAATTTTTATTAAAAAAATCGCTCTTTGACTATTATTTTTTGACTTTTATTTAATTACTCCTTAAATAGCCGTTATTTTTGACTTTTATTTTATAAATCTAAAGTAACAATTATTTTTGATATTTAGCTAAACAATCTGCAAATAACAGTTATTTTTGGTTTTTAAATTATATGTCATAGATAACAGTTATCGAAAACTTTTATTTATAAAAGTCATAAATAAAAATTCGTCACTGATCTCTGGCCTATTTTATCATTCTGGTGCAAGTGTTTTCATCAATTTTAAACTGGATTGTATGGCAGTAGTTATTGCTTTTGTAATCAACAATTAAAAAACAAGAAGTTCGCTGCTCAAGTCTTTTGTTATTAACGGCTGCTTTGCAAACCAAACGTTTTCCAG
>NW_023465091.1:0-9401 GCF_013731165.1 Rhagoletis pomonella
CTAAAATAAACGCATCGAAAACTTTGAGCGACCTCAAAATCCCTGTCGGAATTGTTTATTGTCTGGATTATGTCTTGTTACAGAGTGCTCCCAAAAAATTAACGCTGGTGAAAAACATCCAAAGATGCGATCTCAAGAGTATCAACCCATTGCTGTTTTAAAAAGATAATGTTCTAAAGAAAATATTTTAAAATGCTTAACTGCGCAGCTGTGCCTAATTATCGCCATCAAGTAACCCCAAATAATCACCAGAATTTTTCTTTCGATCAATACTTCGTGTCGGTTGACTTTAAACCGTTTAACAACCCTGAAACCTTATTAGCGGTAACAACTCCCTAATAGTTATTACACAAAATTTTACTTTTAATATTTTAATAGTACAAAATGGGACAATTTTATTTGTCGCCGTACATAATCTGTCATTGCTCATGGTGTGCCTTATGCACTAAGTAAACCACCGTTTTATGATATAATAATCAAGCCTGTACAGCCACAAAGAAACTGTCTGGATGTTTCCTCATCCTCAAGGCACAACTGGCGTTCCGAATTACCGTTAACATCTACTTGGCGCAACTACGTTTTCGTTGGTTGTGGCCCGTTAGGTATCCGAACTATTGAAAAGGTAGCCAAAGAGCTTGGCCTGTCTATGACCCTCCACTGATTCCCAGTACTTACTGCGTTCAGAGTGTACCTACTCGGGCATAAGGGTTCCCGAAGAGGTTAAACTAAGGCCACATAATGGTTCCGGTCCTAAGAAGCCAGTAAAAGATCAATCCTACAATGACCGGGCTCCCAGCACTTGAGGTGTGTTAATGTAGTCTTTAACAATTCTGGTTTTCAGGATGGCTGCTTAGCTAGATGGGTCAAGTTGGAGTCCAATACGATCCTAATAAACTATGTTTCATTAACAACTCCATTTCATTAACATGTCAGATTCCGTTTCATGACTAGGCCCAAACTACTTCCAAACTCTTTTCAAAATAGGCCCGAACTGACCCCAACTGCTTACAAACTAGTTCCGAACTTGTCCTAAACTGACTTCGAACTGCGGGTCTCTGGTTATTTTTGCTTTGGCTTTTCCTGCAGTGTATGCAAATCAATTAACTGTAACGTAAACAAATGTCGAGGCTGTTTGTCAAATTCCGGATATCAGCGCAAGCTGTCACTATTTCAATTTTACATTGATAATTTGAAATTTTAATTATGCTTTCACTTTCCCGACTGTCAATGGACGAGATATATGTACATAAGCTAATAGCGGAAAAACTCTATAGAGAGATGGCATGCCGCGATAGGCAGGTAAAAACAAAAAAAAAAAAAAAACAAGATGCAAACAAATTACTAACATCAATGGGTTGTGTGTGTAATTTAAAATTTTGTAATGCCATTATTATTTAACCAATAACCAATAAATATTATGTAAGCTGATGCATAGTATATATTTGGGCGAAATTGACATTTGCGTTAAAAATTTGCGATTTCGATGCATTTTTGATGATAATTTTGACTTTGAAATTGATGATGATAAATTAATCACAATTTTTATTTTCCACATGAAAAGCATGTATGTATGTATGTATATCGTCGTTTAAAGTACAAAACCGCGTACCATCATTCCGCAAAATCGCGTAACTGACATTGGCTGCCAAAAATTGGATTTGCTCACACAAGCACTTGACTCAATCCTTATCCATTCGTCTTGCAATATACTAGCCAGAAATGCGATTGATTTATAGAAAATATAACCATTTTGAAATATGAGTGTTTTTGTTCTCTAGAAAAGGATTTATGCAACCTCATATATTCGGTTTTGAATTTTGTTAATACGCGGTTTTGTACATTAAGCGACGATATACTTAATTGGATGATCAAATAGAAGTAAAGAGTTTGTTGTGACCAAAAATTCCGTATCAATAAGAGATACGTGCATTAGGGTGGTCCTAAAATGTACTAAGATTTCATAAGCCTCAACCCCTACGTCGATGCTACTATAGTCGAGGATACTACGTATAAATTTTTGTCTCGATTGGAGAGGGTTAGAGTGTGTCGCACTGCGGGCAAAGTTCAGATTACCCTATGAAGACGTCTAAACCGACTCCAATCGGCACCAAAATTTATATGAGATACCTTCGACTTTAGTAGTGTCGATTTTGGGTATTAAATGGAAAATAATATTTTAAATTTTTTCAGTCTCTATAGAGGAATCTGAACTTTGCCCCCCCCTGTTCGACACGCCTTAACCGTCTTCTATCGGGACTAAAATTTATGTGTGATATCTGAAACCTTGGTATTACCGATTGAGGGGGTGAGATTGGAAAATTCGTTAATTTGGTTTTTAAGGATCACCCTAATATACATATACATATACACATACATATATCAGTTTCAAAGAAGTATAAAAACTAGTTAAATTCCATCAGTAAACTCTAACAAATGCTAAAAACGGCTGGACATAAATTTGAATGTATATTTCGATTTAATCAAAATGCTTTGTTTTTATTTCTATTTCTCTGGCAAAAAAGTACAGTACATATTTTTAATATTTTACTATGTAATACTGTATGCATATAATTTAATGTTCAGCCAGATAGTACTCAAATGCAATATATGTATTTATTTTAAAATTTAGATGTACATTTTATTAATGGTCACGAAACTTTAGTTTTTCCAATTTGATTTGCAATCAAAAATAAACTTTGACTCTTTGGCTTTGGAGTTTACTGTTTACAAAAACGACACGGTTGCAATGAGTGCAACAAACTAAAATTTAATTAGGATTCGGAATACTAAAATGCATAATTAGTGCATTAAAATTGTTTGTGCCGTAGGGTGGTCCAAAAATTCACGTGAAAAATAATGTCGCAATTTTAATGCCAGTTTTTCCGAAATAAAAAAAATATCTAGAGGACGCTAAAAGCACTCAAAGTTCCCCATGTCCTTTATATGAAGAAAAAACAAGTTTTTATGGAAATGGTATTGAAAATCAATATTTTTCGACCGAAAAACTCTGTTCTTTTTCAGAAGAAATAGTTAATAACAAGGAATGGTTAAATAAACAATTAGGTATTATAATTGGAAGTCTTTCTAAGCGAAGCGAAAAATCGAAAAATATTGGCACTAGACAATTCTACACCATTTCCCAGAAAAACTGTTTTTTCCTATATAAAACACATGGAAAATTTTCAGCGCATTGAGAGATCTTTAAATGCTTTTTGATTAAAAAAAAAACAGAGATTTTTTTTCGATATAGAACAATCCCAAGGAGTGAGTGTGTTCAAATTCCGACTTTAATTTTTTTTCGAACATATGTATATAACTTCCATTTCCCATACACCCCGATTCAGTTAAATAGGCAAATTTTTTCTTCAAAATCCGAGCTTTTATCTGAACTTCTGGGCAATAGAGAAGCTTTAATTAATATAGATTTGAAAAATGATTAACAAATTTTAGGATTAATGATTGAAACGAATTTAATTCCTTGGTTATTAGTTATTTAGCTGCTACTTTAATACCAGGAAAAGCTTAAAATGAATTAAGAAATGCATGCATTTCCACTTTAGCATTATTAGGTGTTATATTTCTTTTACACAAATTTATACATACAAATTCATAAAGGCTTTTTAATTTTTATCACTTTCATCGCCGGTAAGAAATCTCCAAGCATCAAATAAATTAAATTTTTTGCATCGTTATTCTCACTTTTAGAGCTTCTATAGAGCGAACTGGTGTATTATTTTCGTTATATTTCTTAGGGCCGTGTCACACGATTGGTACATTTGTATAGATTTGCACATTTTTATATTGGGCTATTGGTACAAATTAAAAAAAAAAAATACAGCGAACTTCTATTGAAAAAATTTTACAGATTGTTTGTCGTGATTGGGATTAAGAAAAATATTCGTGCATTCACGCGATTGGGTTATGATTTGCAACAATTTTTTTTGGCAAATACCCAATCGTGGGACACAGCCTTTAGCTTGTACTCTTCGTTAATTTTTAAACTTGAAATTTGAACTGAATTGTTCCAAAATGCGATATTACGGCTCAGATCGATAAACTCGCTTCCCGATAATGGAGTGGTATCAAACAACGTTTCTTCTTTTAAAAATCGTAAAAGTAATTATTTATCCGTAGGCGTTATCAAAATCAAAACACTATATACATACGTACATGTATACTTCTTCTAAGACAAAAGGAGGTGTACAAAATTCCAGTTGCGATTCTTAAGGTTGTTCATTTACTGATGTACTTTTTTGAAATTTTCTGCACACAATTATTTAGAGGCATTTTTTTTAGTACACTATTGCGACAGTAAGAATATTACCTGGCGAAATACCATCTGTCGCCTTCAGGAAGGCCTTTGTCTTGTTTCTTCATTTCATTTTTTTTCTTGCGATGCTCAATTTCATTCCCAATAAATCGCTTTTTCTGTCGGTTAAAGTTCGCCTGAGTGCATGGCACATTTAATCCCTGTCATGGTTTGCAATGTCCTATAAGCAGGCTCTTAATTTTTTAAAAGGGTTTTAAGTAAAATTCAGGTTATAACTAACAAGGATGATACGCCTACTTTGCGTATTCAAATTAATGAAAAAAAAAACTGATTTTTTCATATAGTTTAAAAAAAAATCTCGTAAACACCAAACTAACTAATGCATTTTCCTCCTTTTCACAACTTTTCTTTGGTATTGAGTATTCTTTAAAATAATATCAGTATGAAGCTTCCCCATAATTATGAAAACTCCATTTCACCCCACCACTTATCATCATTCCTTACTTCCCACTTCAGCAGCATACCGCAGATACATACACTCGTCACTAAATTAATGTTTTTTCATGTGGATTCCACATATCGATCTACATCTTATTTTAGGTGGAAGTGACCAGAATTACTTGCGTGAACTTTCTTGTATCAATTTCAGCAATTATTTTTCAGAATCGTAAATTTTACGCAATTTTTACAAGATGGGCGAGGTGAAACAGTAAAATATACCGAAAATTAATATTTTGGTGTTACCTATTCATTTTATTGCAAAATTTCCAAAACTCAACCAAATCGCTGAATTACTTTTGAGAACAGTCAACGACATACACGTGTCATCAATTTCATCCACCTTTCCAATTTTTTTCAGATTTTTTTTTTAATTTTTTTGAGTATGCCGTACTCAAAAAATCTAAAAAAAAAGTTGAAAATTTAGCTAAAACTTTGCAGACTTTTTATAATTCTTACAAAAAGTTTGAAACGATGATTTATATGGTGATAATGAACTAGACTTCTTTGGAAAAATAATAAACATTAAATAAACATAATAGAATGTCGTTTAGAGGTTGAAAAAGGCACTTCCGAGAAAAAGGTTTCAAAGAAAAGTTACGTCTTTTTATTCTTAGAATCCGAATCTGTAGCAAAAACACATGATGCAAAAATTTGAAGGTAAAACCGCTGAGAGGCAGCCTGATCATTTCTGAAGTTTGCTAACATAATAAAAATATTTTCAAATCAATCTCACAATACATTCTCATTTTCAGTCTCAAATAAAAGAAAATTCGAATATTTTCATGTAATTGGTTTTTTTTTACCTGTTATTTGGCATAATTTCAATTTTATAAAGTAGACCAACATCAAAAAATAAATAATGGCCGACGAATTGGGCGAGCGGTTTTAACTTTAAATATTTGTATCATGGCAAAAACATGTGTATCTTATTATAAAAAGAAAAAAAGACTATCGGTCAGTTGAACCCACTACCGGCCGAAAGCGGAGGTCAGTAATGCCACCAAAAGATAGAGACATGCTCGTTTTTCTTCTTTCAAGAAAGAAAAAAACATGTCCCCCTTTTTAGAGGTGGTTGGCGGGCGGTCTAGGACACCTTGAATAAATGGTAAGACGGACGATTAGTGTCCGATGGCTACTGCAAATATGCAGGTTATTAAGTTATTTTATATAACTTATCTATATTCCATCTTATTTAAATTTTTTAACAAATTTAATTTAATCATCTCTTTACAACACCAATTTTTACTCTTCTGACCGGCATTCGTCAAATGCCATCGTACGCTACGCTAGGCGATGCAACTGGAGGCATTAGTCGCGATGACTTCATCGACCAAGTCGCTTCTGGCATATTAGATAAACTGCCTGTAGCTTTTGAAGTGTGGCGCGTCAAAAAGCAAATCCAAATGAATATAACACCGACAGGCGTTGTACTTCTGCAAGAGCTGGACCGTTTCAATTTGCTGGTAATAAGAATCAAGAAAACACTGGAGCTATTGCGTAAGGTGGGTTAATGTACTAATTATTTTGTACTCGTATAAGTAAGTAGATAGCAATGCATGTATTTATGAACACATAAGTATGTATGTACATTAGACTGATCCACTACCCATACAAAATAAAAAAAAATCCATTGGAATTATAAAAACTGTTATATCTTGTTAGACTTGCGCCAAAATATTTCGGAAAAACATTCAGATTTGCGTGAGCTGTTCCAATTTCAAAATACCTCCAAAAATGAAGTTTCTGTGAGTAAAAATAGTTTTTTAAAGAATTTTTGTTTAAATCACCTCAGATGACAAAACAGTTTAAGTTTATAAAATTTGCATACAAATATTACAAAAATGCTCAACGCAATCGTAACTATGAAATTTTTGATGCTGTTTTTGAACTTTTTACAAAGTTTGGTTTTGCAAAGAAATAAAAGGGGAATAGTTCTGGTCCAGTTATCCAAGTTTTTCTTATACCTACTTATCTTTGAAAAATGATAAAAAAAACAGCATTAAAAATCTCACTATTAGTGTTCCGTTGAAGGAAAATTTTTTAATATTTCTATGCAAATTTCTTAAGCTTAAACTGTTTTGGCATCTAAGGTGATTTTTTTCCCCAAAAAGTACTTCAAATCGGTGCAGCTCACGAAAATCCTAGTATTTCTCCGAAATATTTTGTTGGAAGTCTTCAATTATAATAGATTTTGTGATCCCGGCAGAAAAACTACAACTTTTAGATGATGCCGTGAACTCAAGTCAAACACTTAAATTTTATATTGACAGAAAAAGTAAGCCAAATTTTTGTGAACAATTTCTCGAAAAGGTCTTTAATTTTACAACTGTTTCAAGGCAATACTATGTACATACAAAGTTAAATATGGCTGTGTGTACGCTATGGCTTAAAACGAAAGCAAAAATACCTGTACGGCAGCCAGACATAAATGTATGTATGTATGTATGAGGTTGAAGTAGTAAGCCATACAAGTGAGAGGAATGTTTTAATTAAACTTTTCAAATTAAGCTCAAATAGCGAAATTCAAATGAAGAGAACAAAGAGTAAGCCTGAATGTATAGTCCTGAATACTTCTTAGTGAATAGTTGTTGTTGTTATTTTAGTGACCTTGAACAAATAAATTTGATTAATAATGTAGAGTGTTACCAAAATTACTGCTAAAAAAAATAGTCGGCTTAGGGCAACGACGATTTTTGTCGAAGTCTGGTCCTATTCACGGCTTCACAGTGGCACGTGCACTGCTATTTCCTGTTTTTCGTTGCACAACCTAGACTTGTGAGAGTTAACAATTCCTATGTTTGACAAGTGTTTCGTTAACCTGCAGTTACTATGAAGGAAGCCTGTAGCAATTATTACTTTATGCCTACCCAGCTTCTCCTTGTTGATATATCCAGAATGAAGGACTTGGCCTGTCTGTTAACTTCCGTATTTGTCCAGTAATTTTGCGCTTCATTCTTCATGGCAGACCAGCAAAAGGTCCTGGAATATCTGTGCAGCCCTTTTTCTGCCGATAATATCTGTCACTACATTTCCCATGATTCCACTGTGTCACAGTACCCATATGTGGTATATCCCACACCAGCTTTGAGGTGATCTCGTGCGTTGGTGAAAAGGAGCCGTCTGGGTTATATGCCGTTAACTCCTTATCTGACACCGTGGTCAGTCTTGAAGCCATCAGTATACCAGATACCCTCTCCTACCACGATTTAGGTCTATCGTTGCCCCAATTGTTCCTGTCCTTGAAGTTTTGAGTGTAGTTAAATGTCGGAAGACCCAGGTCCACAAAGCTTATGCGCATTTCATTTTCTTCTTCTATAACCCTGAGTGTGGAAGAGTGTATAAGCTTCTTATCCTCTGCATTGTCCCCTGAGATAAGACTTGCTGTAAACAGTAGAGCCTCCTTTTTGATTACAATGTGTATCAAAATGCCGTCTCTAGTCGTAATAAAATAGTTTTTAACACGTTTCGAAGGAATCGCCGGCAGCAGATCTTCAGTGGAGAACTACCGGGGCTTTCTGCAATTCCTAAATAAGTTAGTTAGACCGATTCTGGAATATGGTGTGGTAGTTCGGAATACAAGGTACCAAATTTACTCAAACAAGATAGAATCAATTCAAAAACAACTCCTACTTTTTGCTTTAAGAAATTTCCGTTGGGATTCTCAATATAAACTTCCATCTCATTGCAGCATATTTGATATATCTGATTCGCTTTTCAGCATTAAGAAAGCGATACTATCCTGTCTCAATAAATGATTGACTAACATAAATATGTAGTAATCAGCTGATGAATTTGGTTCTATAGCTGAATAGTTTTAGAACTCGACACTTAACAAACTCCTGCCCTTCGTGACTCGGCGCAAAAATTTAAAATAATGGTTACGTACGTCATGCGGACTGCGTCCCTAAAATTATTAAATTTTTATGCCCTTTTGTAATAATTAATAGAAACAGCACTATCCTGTTTTTAAAAAGTCCATATGTATTGAGTTTCGAAAATGTATGCCTATATACATACGTATGTAGTGCATGTCTGAGAGACTCAACGCAAACAACTGTATAAGGCAAAAGCAAAAAAAAAAAAATATTCGAAACGATGCCACATTTCATTGTTACACACAGCACACATTCCCTCATTTGTACATTTAGTAAGTATATTTGTATGTGCATACATATATACTTGTACATAAATAAACGACAAATTGTTCAATAATTTTTCTTGCTTTCCGCTCATTTCACTTATTTCGACAATACTCACTCGCTGCTCCTGTGAAAACGAACGAAGCGAAGGACGCATGTCGGTCTTAAGAAATTTATTATGCTTGCGATATGACAGCAAGCGATAACTCCCAAGGCTTGTTTTTTTTTTTTTTGTGGAAATCTACTTACATACAAGTATGTGGAAATCTTTTTCTGTATATGGCACAGGCTACATTACATGATACACCATTTATTTACTACTTCTTTGGATAGAAAACGTTACAAAAAATAAGAAACAGAAAAAATTGAGTTCTAAAACAAACAAAAAATCACAAAGATAAAGAGCACTAAACAAAACGAATCGATTTCCTGTTTTTTTTTTCGTGTATAGCACCACTTCATTCACCCTAGCAGCTGCCATCAGCAGTATT
>NW_023465092.1:0-9399 GCF_013731165.1 Rhagoletis pomonella
CACACACATGGTTTCGTTCCTTTTCATTCACATGGCGGCGAAGAAATAACGTCATTGCAAAAAAATTACTTTTTTCTCGCACGCCGTCCTGGGTGATCTTATTCGTTCGTTCATGAGTAAATATTAAAGCTAATTTATTCAAAATTGATGCTTGCAACAATTCCTTACCAAGAAATACGTTTATGATAAAATTTTGGAAAATGGGCGTGGCACCGCTCACTTATGATCACATATATGTATCTCGGTAACCGTTCTACCAATTTTTACCAAACTCGGTATGGTTATTGTGCTTGCCACGTAAAAGCAAAACGTTAAAAATTATTGAAATCGGACAAAAATTACGGCCGCTTTTCATATAACGGTAAATTTGAGAAATGCTTGAAGCTTCAATATTTCGAAATTTAAGGACCCGGCTTGCCATGTGGCGGTAGCTTTCGGAAAGGTGAAAAACATATATTTAATATTTGCGCCAGGTATTTAATGTTCGGCTCCGCCTGAACTTAGACTTTCTTACTTGTTTATATTACATATATACACTCCGATATTCGCGGTCGCCCCTCTGTTGGTAATAGTAGACCTCCGAGTGTATTCTGTCATGAAAACAACTTCTCATAGAAATACAATTGCCGTTCGGTGTCGGCGTAAAACTGCCCTTCCCCATTGTGTGACAAAATCAAGGCGCACGCCCCATATGGGAGTTAACATATACTAAAAACATATTTAGGGTATTCACAGTTTACTTCTAAAGTTAAAAGGTGGCAACTTTAACAAGATAACACACTCGAACTGTGAGCAACCCTTATGTTTAAATAAAGTATTAAGTTGATCAACAATACAACGCATTTCTAGACCGTTTGCCTTTCACGCGTTTGTGTTTAGAGAGCATCAACAAACCACATACATATTTCTCTCTATTCTCTCTTCTCTTTTTTATACTCAGCTAGCACAGTGCAAAAATAAAATAAAGAACCTTTGCCAGCTCCAGGCAGGCGCAAAGAGAAACTTATGTACAAGCAGCGCTGCGCCCAAAGCGAAATTCATGTATGTATGAACAAGCAGCGATAGATGCCAGTTTAACACAAAACATAAACATGAGACAAAGTCGAGTAATTTTGCCCAAAAGTGTTATCTCTAATTAGTATGGGAACCAACAACAAACAAAGTTACCACATGGTAAAATGTTTTAAAGTTACCAGGTGGCAAAATTAACACAGTAGATAATATAGAACTGTGAGCATCCTAATTGTGTAAGCGCCAATCTGTATATGGTCGTTTAAAGTACAAAAGCGCGCATCGTGGTTCTGCAAAACCTCGTAACTGACATTTGTGCCAAAAAAGATATTTGCTCACCGGAAGCTGCTATCATCAAGCCCTTAATCATTTATACTAAAATTTCGATATTTAGACATAAGAAGAGATAATTAAGTTTAAAAGAGCGAACCGTTTTGAATTATGACAAGTTTTACTCTCTCCCAGTGATGGAAAAGTACGCACAATAGTGCCATTTTTGGCACTTTCATTCTCACAGGCACTTTTGGCACAATTCATCCTGTTTTGGCACAATCATAAAATATAGAAATTTAGCATAAAATGCCAATATATGTATAAGAAAAAATCACATACCACATTATAGATTAAAAGATTACAAAAATTGCAAATTAAAAGCACTAAAAAATTAAAATATGGGCCGTGGGAAATATTTACAAACCGCTGAATTCTATTGTGAATACGCAGTACGAAAAGTAAGTTTTCGCAACAACAAGCTTTTAATTCAGAATTTTTAGAAAGGTTCTAAGATTGCAGTTTTATAGGCCATTAAACAAAAGTGCAAGTTTCTGCAATATCCCGATGATTTTTGATTTTTTTTTCTGACAGTGTCATACATTTTCATGCTTATAAAACATTTTCGAACACTTTATATCGGAAAAAATCCATAAATCAAAAACTTGGATTCTCCCTAAAAATTCTGAATTCAAAGCTTGTTCTTGCGAAAACCTGCTGAGTTTTTATAATTTTTGTACAAAGTTTGAAATGCCGGTTTGTTTACATATATTGTGTTTATTATATTATGAGTTAGACTTTTAATAAAATCAATCAAAAAATAATCAATGAAAAAACTAGCTGAAACTGGTCAAAATGCCTTATTGCCATTATTTTGCATATATGTACTTACATATGTGTGTAAAAATGTCAGAATAGCTATATTTCGGTGTATTTCCCGTCCGTAATTGGAATTCTGTGTAGTTTTACTATGAATTTATGTATATGTCTAAGGAATCCTTCATAAAGGTGATTTGCTGTAATAATTTAGTTAATTAATAATTATTATATTACTTCAGTGTATTTTAAAAATATTATTTCTAAAAATATATTGTTCTTAAAATACCCCATTATGCACATTTTGAAATTTAGAAATTCCATCCCTGCTCTCTCCTATAAAATTTAGGCAACCTCAAATACAAGGTTTTGCATTTTCTTGATGCGCGGTTTTGTACTTCAAATGATGATATGTAAAAGTATTGCATTAATATTTTGGTGCCTTTTCAAGTACAAAATCCATTGAAAAAAAAATCCATTATGAAAGACAAAAAACGTAAACAAGCAATTTCTGAACAAAAAACTGTTTATCCACAAAGATGTTTGAATGGAAGCATTTCACCGCCAGGCTTTATTGGCAGTAGGTCCTTTTTAAAGCACATTAAAAAAAAATAAGCTTCTAGTTTCGAAGTGAGCACAAAATTAAATTTTTTTGTTTGTTGTTTACAAAAAAAATATTTGCCAAGTATATAAAAATATATATCGCTTTCATTAATTTCTTCATAGAGTTGGTGCATCTTTTATAGGAAAATTCATACGGGTTATGAACAGGTTCATACCATGTAAATGCACCATTATGTTTATTTACAGTGCACGTGTGAAAGTCTTTACCGACTTTAAGAGAGAAAATATTAGCTTCATAGGGAAATAAATACTGAGGGGACGGTAAGTACATATATTCAGGCTTGTTTGAACATAATAAATTTGAACATAAAGGCCAAGTATTGAGTCATGTTTCAGAGAAATTCACGTCCAAAATAAGCCATAATGCTACTGTGTTTTCACCTAGACTTAATTTTATGTAAGCTTTGTATTTTTGAATAAAACTGAGTTAGATAAAGCACTGAAGTTTAGCCTATCACATAAATGTGACCCTTGTCTATACCGAAAAATATCTCTATAGACCAGCTTCACAAATATGTGTCACGCATAAAACAATTTGTTTTATTATGAATTTGAGTTTCTGAGATACCTAATGACAACCTAATACGCTATAGAAATAACACAGGGTTAACTGCTGATTCATTGAAACTAACTTCCGGTATTTTATCTTACCAAAGAGTTCACAAACAAATCTATATACCAGCGCCTGAAACTAGTAGTGAACACGCTGTAAATGAACTGTTAGATGAAGATAAACATAGTTAGCTGCGAGTATTGCAAGAACATATAGCATTCTGTGGAAACATATGTATGTAAGTTAACTACATACATTTTTTTCGATGTTATTGCACAACCGCCTAAATCGGCATTGTGACAATAATGAGATTTGGTAACCCTGAACACCAGGCATCGAGATTTATGCATAAGAATCGTAAAATCGTAATTATAACAACAGATAGCTAGCGAAAATACCGCCTATCAAGGCAATGCCTTCAAAGAAAACCCGTTGTTGCGCTCTCCTGTAAAAATTTGAGTGCCGTAAGATAGACGGCTTTGCAATTGGTCGATTGGCGGTTTTCATTTCATTCTTTTTTTTTTTGGTTCGTAGGAGAGGGAAATGCTTGATGCACTGGCCGGGGGCGCTAGTCTCTAAACTAACTTCCCCGAGTGTAACTGTGCCTTAGACGGTCCCAAGCCCGGTTTGAGAAAACAGGAGGAAAGACAGGGGGCTTTGGTATTTCCAGGGTACGGGCTTGACAACCCCGTCTACCCCAGTTAAAGGCTACCAGTCCTGAGTCGGTGGAGGCTCAACTGGAAGAAGTCTACGGCTTTCGAGAGTCATACCAAAGACTTTAAAAATGGTGCCACGGGGAACAGATGCCCCCGGAGTGTGTTCGTCGGCGAGACGAGCAAAACTGGTGACACAAGCAAGGCTTGCAAGGCAGGCAAGGCAAACACTGGCATAGCTTACACGACTAGAAAATGGAGAAAATGGTGAAAATGGAGATAATGGAGAAAACAGTTGTAATTAGAGGAAAAGTGTGGTGGAAACCGCTGAAAATGGTGAAAAAGTTGTGCGCAAGTTGAGCAATTCGATCCGTGGCGAAAGCTGAGCCGTGTCACCGCTCCTGGATGTGGAGGGTGCCCACGAGCGAGGCGAGTAGGACGTGTGAGATGAGCAAGACAGAGCAAGATGGTGAATGTGTGTCGAGCAACTCGATCGGTCGAAAGTTGAGCAAGTGGTGTCACCGCTCCTGGATGTGGAGGGTGCCCGCGAGCGAGGCGATTAGACTTGTGAGATGAGCAAGACGGAGTATGAATGTGGAGTGAAGTAGTCGTGTAAGTCGTTTTAGTGTGAGCTGAGTCAGTTAAGTGGGTCAGGGTGAGTTGAGCCAGTCCAGCAAATCTCGCCGGCGAGCATTACTCCGGTCTGTTCATGGTACGGCCCCTTTGGGGAGTATCGTGGTGGCTGTGGTTTAATACCTAAATGCGGGTAGAACCAGCAATGGTTCAATGTGGAGTTGCATTGCAACCGGATGTCGTGATCCAGAGATCGTCAGAGGTTTAGGTAGGCCTCGGCCCTACCAAGGTGGTAAGAGTTTCCACCACATACTGCCAATTGGTACTGAAGTGCTTGCAGTTCAGGGCAGTGATTAATGCAAAAATTAATCCGTTGTGCCAAATGCGGGCACCGTGGTTAAAGCCGTTGGCAGGAAATCACGTAAAGCCTACATGAAATCTTCCCCGAGTGTGGGGCTCCCACCGAAGCGTGTTGGGCTACACACTAAAACCCAAACTCCCATCGCCCGCGCAAGAATCCCGCATCTGGCACCGCAATTCTGCATGTCTTCAGATGCAGGAGCGCGCTGCTAGAGCCTCGGGGCTGCTCTGCTGTAGGGACGTTTCATTCGGGTGTCCTCAGTAGACATCCGTCCTTTCGTTTGCAGCGGAGTACGAATTTCACGCATCTCGCAACTGCTTCCCACTTTTCTGCACTGGAGATCATTACCCCAATTATGTTGTTCGGAGTTATGTCTCCGTATCTTTCTTCCAACATTCTGCGCGAAATCAAGAAGTGTTCGCAGGTGAAGGATGTATGGTACACGTTATCGTCGACGTTTTCACAGTAGTGACAGAACGGTGAGTCTGCCCTTCCCATTTTATGAAGATATTCTCGGAAGTAACCATGACCGGTGAGGAATTGCGTCAGGTAGAAATCGACTTCCCCATGCGGTCTGTTCAACCATGTTTGAAGGTCGGCTATCAGGGAGTGCGTCCATCGACCTTTTGTGCTCGCGTTCCAGTTTTGTTGCCACTGCTGGATTAGTTGCTCGCGCGCCCTTGCCGCGGCAGCTGCTCGAACTATCTCGGCACTGAGATTGTAAATCTCTTTTCGCTCGTAAGCAAGTAGTTCAATTGGCATGACGCCAGAAATAACTAGAACCGGGTCCGCGGACACTGTACGGTATGCAGAAGCAATGCGTAGTGCCCCTCTGCGCTGGACCGAAGACATTTGAATCCGGTATTTTTTGACTTTCAATGCGTCGGCCAATATTTCTGCCCCGTACAGGAGCACCGACTGGACTGCCGTCTTGAGAAGCTTTCTGCGGCATGGCTTCGGGCCGCCCACGTTCGCCATCAGCCGGCTTAGAGCCACCGTGCTCTGCGCAGCTTTTTCACATACTCCATAGATGTGTTCCCAGAATGTGAGTTTGGTGTCAAGCTTCACCCCTAGGTATTTTGTAGACCTAGAAGTTGTCATGAGTTGAGGTCCGACCATCATATTTATAATTGTTGGGATCCGTTTCCTGGTGAGGAGCACGATCTCTGTTTTGGATGTAGCCAATTGCAGACTGTGATCGCTCATCCATCCAATGACGTTGCGCATGGCCTGGTTTAGCTTGAGCTGTGCTAGCTGGACGTTTCTTGCTGTTATGACGGCGGCCACGTCGTCCGCGAAGGCGACAAGGAAGCCGCTCTCCGGCATTTCCGTGCGCAACAGACTGTCATACGTGGCGTTCCAGAGGTCCGGGCCAAGTACAGACCCCTGTGCCGCTACGCCGGTTATACGTTTCTTTCTCTGATCTTGTGTTGTGTCGAACAAAAGCCAACGGTCTCTGAGGTAGTCCCGGATCATATCTAGTAAGTATGTTGGAACCTCGAAGGACCGTTCCAAGGCCTCCAGCATGTCGGCCCATCTTGCCGAGTTGAAGGCGTTCTTGACGTCCAGTGTGACCTGCAGCACTATTGGCCGCGCCTGGTGGCAGGCTTCTTCGGCCTTATGTAGCGCCTCGACTACTTCGCAAATTGCTCCTATAGTTGAGTGTCCCTTCCTGAAGCCATGTTGTCGGGGTGAAAGGCCTCCCTCGCTTTCTATGGCTGACGTCAAGCGTATTTTGATCAGACTCTCCATAATCTTGCCTGCTGTATCTAGCATGCAGAGTGGCCGGAAGGATGAATTAGAGTTTGGGTCCCCTTTGCCCTTGAGTATAAGCACCAGTCTCGCCTTCTTCCATTGGTTTGGGAAGACCCGGGACCTAATGCAGTTATTGTACATGTTAAGCAGGAGATCAGGGCTCGTTTTCGCTGCTAACCTGGTTGCCTCCGCTGGTATGCCATCTGGGCCTGGAGCCTTGCCGGCTTTTATGCTTCGCAGGGCTAGCTTCAGCTCGTCTGTCGAAAACCGTGGTGCTCCTCGACGAACACTGTATCTGCTCTTAGTGGGTGTGTGGGAAATAGTGAACCCACTATATTCTTAACTCGGGCCCCATCCATCGCTTGCGATGATGTATGGAACTTTTCCATCACTATTTTGTATCCCTGGTCCCAGGGATTGCGATCCACTTCGTCACATAGCGCGTTCCAGCAGTTCCGTTCACTCTTCTGTATCTGGGCCCCAAGTGCTTTCTTAGCGCTTTTGTAGCCTGCTGCTCTGGTCAGCGCCTCAGGTCTGCCACGAACGCGCGTTGCGATTCTCCACATTCTATGGCAGGCCCTTCGCAGCTGTGCAGTTCGGTAATTCCACCAGTATACCTGCTTTTTATCTGACCATGCTCTCATCTGCGGCATTGGGGCTTTGCATGCCCGGTGAATGCAGCGCATGGTTTCTTCGACCCGTTGTGGGTGAAACACCTTTGGAATCTGCTAGGAGTGATGCATCGAACTTGCGAACATCGACCCTAGACGGGACCCATCCTGTTTTCCTGCGGGGGATACTACGTGTTTGCCCTCGCGTTTTGTCAGTGACTTGGAAAGTGATGTAGTTGTGGCCGCTACCACTCAGGTCTTCCATCACTCTCCATCCGTCAGCCCTTCGAGGAAGGCTTTCTGAGACCAGGGTTATGTCAGGGATAGAGTATGCAAAACCCGGCCTTCGATATGTAGGGGTCGTTCCGGTGTTGAGGATGGTCAGACCAATTCGGGCTGCCATTTAAAGGACCGGTCTTCCCCTGGTGTTTGTTTGGGGCATACCCCATTCCACGCCTCTTGCGTTGCAGCTCACCAGAGTGATTTGCGCCATTTTCACCCAGACGTAGCAGCGTCCGACTCCGCTGCTCTCTGCGCGATGGTTGGGGTTAGCAATCCATATCTCGGCCGAGCCTGATTGGTCAACATGCCAGGTTTCCTTTGTTCTATAGGGTTCACTGATGATGACAGCGTCTGCTCTTTGTTTAAGAACCAATTAGTCCAGCAGGTCATCAGCTACCCTACTCCTGTCCATATTGCCTTGTGTAAATTTATCATATTCTCCCAAGCTTTGTCTTAGCCTCAGCAAGGGCATGCCTGAAGCCTTGTACGCTCTAGACCCGGGCAGGTCATTGGCATTTTTCTGTCCATCTCCTTCCGAGCACAGGTAGCAGCTTGGGCTTTCTTTACATACAGAGGCTATGTGGCCCTTCTGACTACATTTGAACATGAACTGCTTCTGTCTGGGCCTTTGCATGCCGCCTATTTGTGGCCATATCCCAGACAGCGGAAACACCTTTGGACATCCGCGCCTACTCGCAGCTTCCCCTCTTCAATAAGAGTCCGGCCTGGCAGTTCGTTGATTTCCACCACGGCCATTCTTTGTTCTCGCGAGTTTACAGCGAGGAGAGGGACGCGAAGTTGGCCATTCATCTTGTCTCCTAATTCCCGGCGTATAGCGTTCTCTAATTCTGGGGTCGTGGTTAGGCAGTTCATGCCCAGAACTTCTAGACTTAAACGTCTAGTGAGAATACGGCCGTCTCCAAGCTGGCCAATAGCAGTGCACACATTTTCCTTAAATGCTGGGTGGTCGTCACAGCACTCCGTTTCGATAAGCACGCCGCCTTCGCGGGTTTTCCGATCGAATCACCGTCTCTGTCTTCTCAGGTTGGAGCTTACCACGTATCGTTTGAAGCACCTCTGCATAGGTGTTGCCTTCAGCTGGCTTAATGATTAGTTTGTCGAGGCTCTTCTTTTTTCTCTTTTTTTTCGGCTGGTCGCCTCGCGCTTATTGGCCAAGGGTTCAGGCGCTGGCCCTGGCTTGGGCCTTCTGCTTTTTCCAACCGTTCCAACAATATTAGTACTACTATTATTATTATAGTTAGTATTCTTTTTCTTTTCCGGCTCGCCCGTAGGGGAGTCGGATCGAGTTCGACCTCTCTTTTGCGAGCCAGGGCCGGCCTTCCGCAGCTCGGAAAGGGTAGTCCCTTTCCGGCGCTGCTGTCGGAGGTAGCTTAGTATATTTAAGCTCTCCTCGATTTGGGCCATACCCGTTTTTATGTCCATGGACACATTCTTCTGCTTGAAGACAGCACTCTGCATCTTCTTCAAGACGAGCAGAATCTGGGCCATTTGCTCATCTTCATTGCCTTCGCAAGTTCCCAAGCTTGCGGTGACATGCTTGTCGCTGTTTACAGCAGCCGGCGTTTGAAGACGACTATCCCGACTGCCGGGAGTTGCCGTTTGGCAAGGTGTAGCCTTCTGCGCCACGTCGGTGGCTTTATCCGTGCTCGTGGTGCAGAGGAGTTTGTGGCGGGAGCGCACAACTCTACTGCTCTTGCTGAATGCGCTGCATTCTTCCTCCATAACATCAATGTCGGTTTCGCTTGTTTGTTTTAGTTTATTAATTTCCAATCAATTGGGTCTCCGCTTCAAGCCGCTATCTCCACACGTAGCACAGTCGCTTTTAAGTGTCCTGAAGTTCCCTTCTCTCAAAGGAGCAGGCCATCGCGA
>NW_023465093.1:0-9398 GCF_013731165.1 Rhagoletis pomonella
ATTATTATTATTATTAGCATTATTATTATTATTAGCATTATTATTATTATTAGCATTATTTTTATTATTACCATTATTAATAATAATGTGCATTAAGATGAGATCTTTTTTTGCACAATAATACAAAGAATAGAGTATGAATATAATTGCATATTAAAATACATACACAAAAGAAAAGTTAACAAAGGCAGATATTTAATTTTACTTAGATATACACGAGTAGATAGAAAAATAAAGTAGGAGTAGAAATAAAAATAAAAATTAAAATTAAATTACATATTCAAAGATTAAGTACGAGTACGTTTATAACCACTATTTATTATTACAATTGTTAGAGAAAAATTTAAATATGAGGTTTTTGAAATTACCCTTATGTAAGGAGTTCTTTAATGAGGGTGGAAGGGAGTTCCATAGTCTTACCGCGTTTATAAAAAAAACAGTCTTGATGTGCATAAGTAATTGAATTTTGGTAAAATAAGGTTAAAGCAACGTGTACTTTTTGAAAAGTATAGTTTATTATAAAGGTATTCCGGTTTCTCAGTAATAATAAGTTTAAACATAAAAATACAATTACGCGCTTTTAAATAATTTTGCAAATCACAGCCAAGTAAAGAGTTTCTCATAGGTGAAAGGTGATCAAACTTCTTTAAACTATATACATATCTTGTGGCAGAGTTGGAGGCAATGTTCAATTGATTAAGGGAATGTGAATATAACTTACTATAAACAATTTCGAAGTACGTAATATAAGGAACAATTATGCTTGTGACCAACTTCCTTTTCATATCTAACGGTACATAGGAAAATGTTACTCTTAGACAACGTAGTGTATAAAAGATCTTGCTAACAACTTCATTTATGTGATCGTCATTAAGTTTATTACAGACATCCTGAATTAATTCAAACCTAGTAGAGAGATACAGTTGCACATCATAGGCATAAGCATGCAAGCGAGCATGGGAGCAGGTGGTGAATATGTCATTCATAAAAATACTAAACAACAGAGGACCCAAGATGGACCCCTGTGGTATACCTGAGAGCATCTGCACTAGTGTAGGAAAATTGTTTCCGACTTTTACTTTCTGAAATCTTTCACTAAAATAGCTCTTTATAAGTTTAATTGCAGTATCACTAAATGTAAAGTATTTAACTAGTTTTTCGCATAACAAATTGTGGTTAACGGAATCAAAATCCTTGGAAAAATCGAGTAGGCAAAGTAATGTTAGGTGACCTTGATCAAATGGATCGCGTATATCGTCTAAAACCTTCGTAACTGCCGTAGAGCACGAGTAGCCAGCTCTGGCACCAGACTGCAGGGGACGCAGTAGCTTATTTGAGGAGATAAAGTCGGATAGTATACTAATGGGCCTAAAGTCAGAAATCAAAGAAGCGCCTGATTTCTGTCTGCCGGCGTGACGATTGCTACTTTCCACGAGGAAGGAAAAGATGAAGTTGTCAAGCAATGATTGATTATATGTGTAAAGCAGCAGAGTATATGAGGTAAAATGAGTTTGACAAACTTTATCGGGAGCTCATCATTCCCGACGGCATTTGATTTAACACGGTAGACACAACATGCTACCTCCTCCTCGGTAACAGAGCTAAATTGAAAAGTTTCAAGATAACTAGCATCCGGACATATGATTTTTGAATCAAGCGCAATACCAGACAAAGAGCCACATGAAGCAAAAAAATTATTGAGATCGCTTGGATCAAGTGGACAGGGGACTTCAGAGATCGACCGCACACCAAGCTTTTTTAAGTTCGTCCAGAGCTGTTTTGGAGGTAGCGCAGCATTGAGCTTTGTGCTGAAGTAGTTTTTTTTTTGGCTAAACGTACAGAAGCAGACGGAAAGTTCCGAGCTTGCTTATAAGCATTCCAATTGTCCTCAGTCGGCCTCCTTTTCCATGCGTTGTAGGAAATATTGCGCTTTGTAATCGGAAGCCGTAAAATGTACTTCAGAATAGTCAATTGTACTTCAGAAACCGTAAAATGTACTTCAGAATAGCCAATTTTACTTCAGAAACCGTAAAATGTACTTCAGAATAGTCAATTGTACTTCAGAAACGGTAAAATGTACTTCAGAAGACGAAAATTCGTACGCATTGTAATTATTAAAATAGTTTATATTATAGTGACTTTAAATATATTTTTTCAATTTATATTATATTTATATTTTAAGAATGAAACAATTAATTTATTAACGCAGTTTTAAACTATGTACCAGCTGGCATATCGAATAAAAATAGTGCTCATATGTACTTGTAGTTTGGAAAATATATTTAAAAATACTATTATATATACCATTTAAATAATTACAATATGTAGTAATTTTCGTCTTCTTAAGTAAATTTTACGGTTTATGAAATACTTTTTACGGTTTCTGAAGTACAATTGACTATCCTGAAGTACATTTTACGTTTTCTGAAGTAGATTCGATGCTTTCTGAAGTACTCTTGGAAAAGGTGTAGCTTTTCATCGGCAGTAACCAACAGCCAACAAGAATTCCATTGTAACCGACTTAAGTCAGAAAACAAAGTGTCTAGTTTAATAGCATTATAGTCACGGTAATAAAATTGGGTTGGTATATCTAAATTGGAATTTAACCCAAAATCGAACGAACAAAAAATTAGATCGTGATCAAATATGAATGACATTTGGTCGAAAAGTGCTGTTGTAGTAGGTGGGGCAAAGAAAATATCAAGCAGGATAGGACGAACATTACATGAAAACCGCGTAGGCATACAGGTATTAACACTACAGACATACCAACAGAAGCAATTGAATCTGAAAAGTTATTTGACAAGGAGTCACGTCTAAGGAGGTTAATATTGAAATCTCCACAAACAATGTAGTGGTCATAATCAAGAAGATGCGTGAAAGATCATGCAAAAAGGCCGCGGGGAGATATTATTATGGTTATATACGCACGAGAGCAAAACTTTTGTGCACCTGTCCGAGATCACGACAATCAGAAACTCAAAATCGGATGTAGTAGAACAACTAACGATTTCAATATTGAGGCTGCTTCTGCAATACACGGCCACTCCACCACCTTTTCTACATAAGCGGTCATGACGCAATAAATTATAGTTAGATATGGAATAGCAATAATCAGGAATATCGACATTAAACCAGGTCTCCGATACACAAACAACGTCAACAGATGAATGTTCAAATGTGGTTCTAAACCTTTCTGAAGTTGGCAGGACAACTTTTTCTCAAAGCAAAAATTCCTATCGGATTTTGCCGTTAATTATCCGTAAATTATCCGTGAAAATAATAATTTTGCCGCGGACATATTTTAAAAAATATCGAGTGCCCTGCTAACTTCCGTGGAAGTTAGCAGGGCACCTTCTGAAAACTAACTAAGGAAACCAGCTAAACCCAAACGAACTATATGATAATTTGCCGTAAATTATCCGTTGTTTATCCATGAAAAGAATTATCTTGCCGCGGACACATTTTAAAATTTTTTAATATTTTTTTAAATATGTCCGCGGCAAAAATATTTTTTTCACGGATAATTTACGGATAATTAACGGCAAATTATGAGATAGGAATTTTTGCTTTGAGAAAAAGTTGTCCTGCCAACTTCAGAGAGGTTGGTTCTAATACAATCAAGTTTATCAGTATTCAAGCTGCGGGCGTTAAAATGAACGACATTAAAACCACCCGCATGCTTGCAGAGCACGTTTACCAAGACTGTTTGATTTAGATTACTATTAGAGCTGTTGGCAAATATATTCACATTAAAAACAAAAACATAATAAAATAAATAAATACTTAGAAAAAATTAAAAAGTGGTTATAAACAAACTTTATACTGGTGGGAGAGACAAAAAAAACATTAGTAAGTCTAAATTAATCTGTTAACGATGGATGTAAGAAGAAAGGTACATATGTATACATAGGTAAATAAATATATGTTAGGTTGGGCTTATTAATTTATTCAGCTCACTGCTTTTAGGTACAGCAACAGGTCCACTACCAGCAGATATACGAATCGTCGCCTAGGTAAAAGATTGTCGTAAGCGCCATTTTGACGATTTTTAGTTCTAGATGCAGTTATATATTTTGAAAAAGGTCTTTCATTGGTGTTATCAGTTTTTAGATATCTCCTTTAGTTTCCGAGATATTGACTAAAAAATTTTCGATAATTTAGTAAAAATTTAGTTAGTGATGCAGTCATATTAAACTAATCAATATCTTAAAAATGGCGTTATCCATTTTTGGATATCTTCTTTAGTTTCCGATATATTGAGTAAAAAGTGTTGTTAATTTGGTAGAAATTTTGATCAGATTTTGTCGTATTTTATACAAAGTGGCTGCCAAATTGTGGACAAATGACGCTTACGACAAAATTTTTCTAAAGAAAATCCTTCATAAACCCAAAACTAATTAACAATAAACATTAAAAATTAAATAATTTAAGAATTTTGTGAACTAGTAACATTTTCAGAGACTTTGGAGAGAATCTATCTTCGCGTTTTTGAGAAATTGCATTCCAAACTTCAATCGCGTTTTCCCACAACCTGCCGAAATTAACATACGACAATCTTTTACCCAGGCGACGGAATGTAAACCTCCCCTCCTCGCGTGAAAGCACTATAAAGCTTTTTGTGCTTTCTGAGCTTTATTGCAGCTTGCAGAGTCTTTCTGTTTTCGATAGATAGGCTCTCGTAAATGGAAAAGTTGCAGTCAGTGCCTGCTACTTTAACCGCAGATAAAGTACGTGATCGGTCAGACAGTGAGTGAAATTTAACAATCACCGCACTATCGGGCGGCTCAGCTGTATGCTTGGTGCGAAAGATGTCACAAACAGCCGGAGGTTAAGTATCAATAGACTTACACACACCTTCAAAAATCTGCCTCAGGTTCTCTTCTTTCGCAAACGTCAAACCAAACACAACAGCAGTTGCTTTCTCCTTCTTCAGTGCCTCCAACTCCTCTCTTAACGAATTTATCTCCCCAGAGAGACCAATAAAGCGGGATAAATCTTCGTCAAGTTTACTGCACTTACGCTCAACTTCATCAATTCGATCAGCAATTGCCCCAATGCTCTCCTGCAGCTTTTAGATGCCGGAGATTCTTTGCTTGCTGTTGTGGCTTTACGCTTACCGGCGGAATCCATAGAATCTGGTGACAATACAAATTCAAACAAATCGAAGCAAGGAAAATGAACAAAAATCTTCACAGCGAGGTAGAAAAAGTGTATAATAAAAAACTTGTATTTACACAGCGATTATACTAGACAAAAACAAATTTATTAAGGAGCGCTTAAAAACACGTCTGTCTCTTAGCAGACACTCTCTTTGGGATCTAAACTGGCAAAGTTCGTCAGGCATGCGTCAGACAAAGTTTACTGGGAGGTTATAACAGAAGGAGATCCCAAAGTTTAATTGACCTCCCAAAAGTGCAGCTTAGCAGGTATCCTCACAGGACACTCCAGGCTGAGAGGGCATCTATACAAGCTGGGAATATGGTCGAGTGACCTTTGTCGGTTTTGCGACTCTACCAGCGAGACACCTCTACACATCCTCACCGAATGTTATGCAGTCTGCAGAAAACGTGAAAGAAGTTTAGGCTCGATGTGGCACATTCACTTCCTATCCCCTAAGGTACTGTTAAATTTTCACAGGGAATTAGGTCTAGAGGAAGTAAACACACGTATTTAAGAAAAGTTGCCTAACTTCAACAATTTTTATGCGATTGCAATAAATGAGGTTATCTATCAGTTTATTTGAAAACAAATTTAATTTTAGACAGTACTGCATATTTTAAAATTGTAGAAATTTTTCCTTTTTTTATTTGCCCAATGAAAACTCCCAACAATCCAAGTCTGACAATACATTATTATACATCATTTTAAAGGCCTATAAATCTTCTTCTCACAACATGTTCGATCTTTAAAATTTAATGAAAATTAGTCATCCCAACACTAATAAATCTACAAAACCGTATTTTCTGACCTAAAATTACAAGTCGCGAGCTCTACTAAATGGTTTTTGATCACCAACAGCTCTAAAAAAGAAGTTTGCGAATTCTTCAGAGACAACATAGAAGAATTGATCAAGTATGTGATAATTTAATAATATTAGGAGATTTTAACATAGATTGGAGTATAGATAGCCATTATAAATGCCAATTAGAAAACCTATTTAACGACAATGGCTTGCAACAAAAAATGCAAGAATACACGAGAATCTATATATTATTCTGAAACAAGGCGCTTATTCCCAGCGATCTACAAATCGTACGGAGACAAATTATACATCAAATTAAAGTGCTCGATTTGCACAAACTTCAGATTTAAGATTCATTGAACCATTTTCGAAATATTTGCGTCGAAAGATTTTAAAATGTTTACAATGAGCGAAGCATTGCTACGTTCATTTCGATAGGCAGCGTCTCAGCGGGACAAAAGAGAATGAAAATTTTTTTTTTCGTTTATTCGCTTTCGTCTCTGTTTTTGTTTCATATCGATCAAAGCATGCGGTGTGCGGAATGTAAATTTTTTTAGTGGTATATAAGCCTTAAGAAATGTGGTAGATTCCAAAACAATTTGGTAGATTTACATATACATACATGTATGTAAGTAATAAAATCTTCAAGTTTTTTAAGTCTTTCACGAGTAGTACTTTTCGACTTTCTTTTTGGTTTCTGACTTTCTTGATGATAAATGAAAGAATTATTTTACGGCGAAAAATTTGCTTTGCAAATTTTAAAGCTCAAACAAATTCCTTTTGCACTAAAGTTAAATGAATATTATTTGCGATGGATAGACTAAGATTTTATGACCAAAATTTTTACTGCATGACAATTTTTACTCATTTAGAAAAATTATCCTACGAAAAATTAAGGATAATCGAGATATTTTTCGAATCCTTCCATAGGAGATTTTCATTAGCTCAAATCACTTAGTTATGATGACATAATGAGAATGTGGAGAAAAATGTGATGGTTCAAACCTTATCCAAGCTCACCGTGATATTTGGGAAAAATCCGCTCCTTTTGAGCCGACTTGCCAATTACTTCTGCCAGGCTAAGAGGTGGCAAATTGTTACTTTTGGAATCAGTACGTTCAAATTTTTCGAAATTATAAAGTTTTATTCCAGGATATGATGCAACATATTTTTTTCACTTTATGACTCTTCATCAATCAATTACTATGATGCTGCCAGGCTAGGAGCTGGCAAGTCGGTGATTTGAAGTTGCCCTAGATAAAAACTGTTAAATTTTGTTTTTTTTTTCAGGACAACATTCAACGTATTTTTGAGCAGTCGGCTCTCCTACTATTATAGTTTGTCTAAAATTGGGAAACGAATCCATCAACTCAGATAGGCGGCTGTCATCGTTGTCCCACCGGTCACTCTTAGAATATGTCAATTTTCTGTGTAAATTATATGTATAATTAAGTTTTATAGTCCGCACACTGAAACTACAAAAGCAATGCATGTGGTTTTTAGAATAAAGAAATATGCAGATTTCTTAGACCGTGGAGCACCCCGATTTTCGGGGATTATCACTAATCACAATAAATTCAAGGACAATCATAGATTATGTTGTCTCATACATTCATAATATAATTAGCGGAATTGAAGCAAACCTAAAAGTAGCAGATCATGAGACAATTATAATAGAAATATGTACCTGTTAGAAATAAAAACAGTAATTCACATACGCACAAGAAAATAGACTATTTCCAATATGATAAAATCCTATTTAAACAACATCTCGACACAAGAAATGTAGAATACGATGGTGAGCAGCCGCTTGATGATAACGTCATACGAATTGAAACAGTATTAAAGGATATAATTTCGAAAAATACAAAGACAAAATAAGCAAGTATTGTAAACCAAATAGATGGTTCGGTCAGTGGAGTGCAATAAGGCCCGCGAATATAATTCCCATGGGCTTTATATCTCAAAAAAAAGAGAAATAAAGCCCATGGGCGCTATGTTTATTTCGAAGGGGAAATAGCGCCCACCAATAACAGGCAATAAAGCCCGCGGGCTTTATTTCCTTTGCAAAAGAGCAAAAATTGCCGCGGGCGTTGTTTCCCAAAGAAAAGGAAATAACGCCCGCTTGATTTATTTCATAAAAAAGGAAATAACGCCCGTGAGTAGTATTTTATCTGGCTTTATTTTACTGAGACATCCAATTATGTATACAGGCACACATTTGCATAAAATGGAACGTATTTGAAACGAACGGCTCTCTATTTTTGCATACAGTGTAGTTCTGAGTTGAATTCCCTTCTGCAGTATACGCATAAAACCGAACGGTATTTTTGCAGATAACTGATAAGCAAATTATTGGACATTACAGGTAAATTGTTACTGTTTTTTTTTTAGCCTTCAACGCGAAGCGCATATTTGTTCTCAGCGTCTTAGGTTTTTCAGTGGTGGCGCGCAAATGCGGACGGCAACAGGCTCGCTTTTAAACTTTGCAGATTGATTTGCAGAGCACAGTAGGTAATACCAGCATTTTGTGTCCAATTTGCCGTCAAATTATTCGACAATCGACGAAAGTATTTATTTAACTTTTTACTTTTTCATGTTCCTTATTTTGTTGAAGCTTTGAATTATTTAATTTTCATACACATGTACATACATACAAACACACATATGTATTAAATAAATGCATTGAAATTTGAATTTCAATTTCTTCGGCACCCTGAAATTGTGCATATGGAAACTGTGCATACGAAATAATGCATATGAAAAAACCCGAAATAATGCATACGAAAAAAACCGAAATAATGCATATATGCACAGTTTCGGTTGAAAACCGAAATAATGCATATGAAAAAAACCGAAATAATGCATATATGCACAGTTTCGGTTGAAAACCGCAATAATGCATATTAGAAAAACCGAAATTATGCATATGCACTCTTTCGTTTGAAAACCGAAATAATGCATATGAAAAAAACCGAAATAATGCATATATGCACAGTTTCGGTTGAAAACCGAAATAATGCATATGAAAAACCCGAAATAATGCATACATGCACACTTTCGTTTGAAAACCGAAATAACGCATATGAGAAAAACGAAGTAATGCATACATGCACAGTTTCGGTTCAAAACCGAAATAATGCATATGACAAAAACCGAAGTAATGCATACATGCACAGTTTCGACTCAAAACCGAAGTAATGCATATGACAAAAACCGAAATAGTGCATACATGAAAACGAACTTCTTTCTGAGTAGGCGGCCTTCGGCCGCGCTTAGGGATTATAACCCTTACTAAGTAGAATTCTCCTTTCTGTGTTGCCGGAAAAGGGGGCCGGAAGAATTTTTGCGCAGAACTTTTTCTGCGTAGGCGGCCTTCGGCCGCGCTTAGGGATTATAACCCTTACTAAGTAGAATTCTCCTTTCTGTGTTG
>NW_023465094.1:0-3266 GCF_013731165.1 Rhagoletis pomonella
AATCGGTGCTAATTACTTCTGTGAGTCACTGTATGTAGCTTAAATGTGTACGTATGTATGCAAATATTTACACTGATATTTTGCAATACAATTTTTAATTTGTTTTCCATTGGTCTTCTGCTTATTGCTCTATATTTAAATTTCTTCAGAGTGGTTGGTGTTCTGTTTTTGAATATAAATATCATGTTTTATTTTTAATCTTCTTATTTTTAAGCTGTTGGTTTACAAACATTGAGATGTTTGATAAGTAAGTGAGTAAAAAAAGATTGTCAGATGTTGGATAAATACATACATATGTATGTAAGTATGTATTCATTGATATTTTATTTTGCCAAAGTCAACAGTGGGTAAAGATACACTGCGTTTCATAATTATATGATCGCCACATACTGGCCAGTTTAGACTATAAATTTTTATATTATTTAAGTCTATTTCCACATTGCATTTCTTAAATGGCACAATTTTTATTTTTTTTTTTTTTAATTTCAATGTCTAGTGTAAATTCGACATAAACTATAGTCCCTGCTGAAGTCTAGAAAAAGAAGTCTGATGAGGAGATGTGGTGATCTCCGAAATAGTGCTATAACTTCTACCGCTTAGACTTTGTTGCTTTTTCAACTTTTCCTAATAAACAATCGTGGTACAAAGCTCAATAAAAATATTAAAAAATAAACTATAGTCTTTCTTAAAACTGTTTTATATTAAAATAAATTCGAAACGATACTAGACAACTTCAAATTATTGCAACGTTAATTCCAGATTCCCATGACCAATTTCAACCTTGTAACGATTTTAATAGATTTCTCACCTACTCGTTTCTTCATGTTTTGGAAGAATTCGGAATGTGTTAGACACTCTTTCCGATAAAACAAATGAGAAAAAATATATTTGCGTTTATATTATCTTAAGATATTCTGTTAATATTTTATTGCATTACACAATAAATTTCAAAAACTTTGCTTATTCACTTTTCTTCTCTTTGCAGGTAAGTTTTAAAAATCCTATGCAAGAATTCTGTAAAAACTTCAAATCGTAAGTAAAAAATCGTAGCGCTAAATATTTGGGTAGAAAAGTTAGTACTTAAAAGCTTTGGAAGCATTTTCAATTTAATCTCCAGTCTAAAAAAGCTTTATATTTTTCAATTGATTACAAATTTCTGATGTAACATTACCCGTCCTGATCCAAATCTATTGTCTGCCTTGTCTATTTTCTGCCTTCTTTTCAAAATTTTTGCAATTAAAAGAAAACTTAGGAGGAGTGGATGATTATTTTTCCCCGTTGGGGGCAGGGTCGATTCCTGGCCCCAGTGATATCAAAAAAAAGCTTTACCTATTAACACTCGCTTCGCGACACGCAGTGGCAAACCTCCGGGTGTATTTTTGTATGTAATAATAATCTAACCATGATTAGGCCTGCGTTGGGCCACACATAGGTCTTTAGTTGGAGTTCGGTTTCAGGCATTATAGTACAAAGAATGTACAAAGGATTTCAAGCCTTTTTGTGAGCCGATAGAACCCTAAGCATTTTAGTCGTATTTTGATAGTGCGACACATCGACATAGAAGTCCAGTGGTCTTCCACTCACGAACTTGTACACATATGTAGATTGTTTGAACAGACTTTTAGCGTTCGTGACAGTCTCATCTGCTATTTCATTGTCCTCTATTTCTGTGTGGATATACAGACTTCTATTTGGGGTCAGCCGGTCAATGGCTTCCCGGCTGTAAATTAAATAAAGGTGCCCAAGAATTCTATAATTGAATGCCCCAATGGCGTTCTATCTGCCTGCGGATGAAGCAGCACGATTATCCGCCATTAGTTCAATGTTCGGTAAACTGAGGATACTTTTGTGGAGCAGCCATTGGAGTAGACCTCAACGCCAGATCAGAACTTCCATGTTACTACTACGGCTATGTACTCAGCATACGTCACTGGTTTGGATACTCTCCGCTCGAATTCCTTAAGTAAGCATAAATGGTTGATAACTCTTGCATAGGTAGCTGTGTGAGTGAAACAACTGCCAAGTTGTCAAACCTTTTATTATTGAATCATGTATAGTATACCCACATATCAGAAAAAGTGATACTCCCTGTTGTAAGAGAACTGGAGAGAGAACTGCCTTCTATATCAGCCAAATAAATCAAATAAGTATCACAAAAGAAATAAATTTAAAAGTAATAATAAACAGCAACCTTAACTAACATGAAGAGCAGTGAGAAAAAAACAAAATAAAGACGAAGTTGCTGAACTTGGAATTTATTTGCGCCATAAAGAAAAGAGCTCAGCATGCCAGCAACCTGTTCAATTAACCTTTTTATCACCCAAAAAAACTGCACACCTATCAACAAAAGCTATAAATTAAATCATACGAGTAGATGTAGAAAAGAAACAAGGAGCAGCAAGAACCCAAAAATTATACTTGCCACAACTTTCATAAAATACTGCACTTGAAGAGGAGCTACAAAAACAAACAAACTCAAAATAAAATTGCGCACAGAAAGACGCAGAAGAGCTGAAGTGCCGGATCGGATGAGAGGAGAATTAAAAGTGAAGTAAAATTCAATTCCGGCAAACAGACGAAAGTCATTAAGGACAGCCATGTTCTGTTCTGTCTGCCCAAAAATTCTGGGGTTCGTCTGGTGAGTTAGTGACTTTTTATACGCACACTCACGCGCATGCTGTGTAGCGCTATACTAGACGCTTTACTTTGCTTTGCTGGCTTGATTCAACAACCTGCTACAGAATCACAATACAACTACATACATACAACTGTGGAGCTGCTGGCCCTAAGAAGGGAAAAACAAAAAGATTGTAACGAATAAAGGTGAATTGTATTCTGAAATATATTGAGGTCGTAAACTGAGAACAGTCATTTTTTATATTATAAGGTCCAAGCAACAAACTTTTCGTACGAGTCGTCGTCAAGCAGAGAAAAAGTAGTTTAATGAAATAAAAACAACCGAATTTTAAGTACGCATAAATGTACGATAATTCGCTTGAAATGCATTTAATAAGCAACTTTCGACGAAGGGGAGCGCACAGCGCATGAGCAGACAACCCAATCAAGCAGGCAGACTGGCAAGTATTCAACCTGTCAATGAAGGGCAAGACCTGGTGACTGCTCTCCTTTTTTCCCGTTCGAATTTTTTCATTTTTTTTGTTTTTTTTTTATCTGTTTCGATAAAGCAGCCAGCAAAGATAAAGAAGTTAATAAGCAGTGTGTGTGGCTGCTGTGCTGAGTTGGTTATAATTGGACGAGATGTTGCC
>NW_023465094.1:3366-9398 GCF_013731165.1 Rhagoletis pomonella
GGCAACATCTCGTCCAATTATAACCAACTCAGCACAGCAGCCACACAAACTGCTTATTAACTTCTTTATCTTTGCTGGCTGCTTTATTGAAACATATAAAAAAAAAAACCAAAAACAAAAAAAATGAAAAAATTCGAACGGGAAAAAAGGAGAGCAGTCACCAGGTCTTGCCCTTCATTGACAGGTTGAATACTTGCCAGTCTGCCTGCTTGATTGGGTTGTCTGCTCATACGCTGTGCGCTCCCCTTCGTCGAATGCTGCTTATTAAATGCATTTCAAGCGAATTATCGTACATTTATGCGTACTTAAAATTCGGTTGTTTTTATTTCATTATACCACTTTTTCTCTGCTTGACGACGACTCGTACGAAAAGTTCGTTGCTTGGACCTTATAATATAAAAAATTACTGTTCTCAGTTTACGACCTCAATATATTTCAGAATACAATTCACCTTTATTCGTTACAATCTTTGTTGTTTTTCCCTTCTTAGGGCCAGCAGCTCCACAGTTGTATGTATGTAGTTGTATTGTGATTCTGTAGCAGGTTGTTGAATCAAGCCAGTAAAGCAAAGTAAAGGGTCTAGTATAGCGCTACACAGCATGCGTGTGAGTGTGCATATAAAAAGTCACTAACTCACCAGACGAACCCCAGCATTTTTGGGCAGACAGAACAGAACATGGCTGTCCTTAATGACTTTCGTCTGTTTGCCGGAATTGAATTTATTTCACTTTTAATTCTACTCTCATCCGGCACTTCAGCTCTTCTGCGTCTTTTTGTGCGCAATTTCATTTTGAGTTTGTTTATTTTTTTAGCTCCTCTTCAAGTGCAGTATTTTATGAAAATTGTGGCAAGTATAATTTTTGGGTTCTTGCTGCTCCTTGTTTCTTTTCTACATCTACTCGTATGATTTAATTTATAGCTTTTGTTGGTAGGTGTGCAGCGTTTGGGTGATAAAAAGGTTAATTGAACAGGTTGCTGGCATGCTGAGCTCTTTTCTTTATGGCGCAAATAAATTCCAAGTTCAGCAACTTCGTCTTTATTTAGTTTTTTTCTCACTGCTCTCCTTATGTTAGTTAAGGATGCTGTTTATTATTACTTTTAAATTTATTTCTTTTGTGATACTTATTTGATTTATTTGGCTGATATAGAAGGCAGTTCTCTCTCCAGTTCTCTTACAACAGGGAGTATCACTTTTTCTGATATGTGGGTACACTATACATGATTCAATAATAAAAGGTTTGACAACCTGGCAGTTGTTTCACTCACACAGCTACCTATGCAAGAGTTATCAACCATTTATGCTTACTTAAGGAATTCGAGCGGAGAGTATCCAAACCAGTGACGTATGCTGAGGAGATAGCCGTAGTAGTAACAGGGAAGTTCTAGACATCAGTAACGCCATCGACTAATGGGTAGCACCGAGCTGTCAATAAATTGCAACAAAATGTTGTAGAAGGCCGGCAATGTCTGCAGCCTACCCTATCCATTGGTGCTACACAGCAATAGTCAGACCAGTACTACTCTATGGCGCTTTGGTGTGGTCTAATTTGACAAAGAAAAAATCTTCATACTTTGGGCCAATGGTATTACGGGAGCGTTGAGGTCTACTCCAATGGCTGCTCCACAAAAGTATCCTCAGTTTACCGAACATTGAACTAATGGCGGATAATCGTGCTGCTAAATCCGCAGGCAGATAGAACGCCATTGGGGCATTCAATTATAGAACTTTTGGGCACCTTTATTTAATTTACAGCCGGGAAGCCATTGACCGGCTGACCGCAGACAAGAAGTCTGTATATCCACACAGAAATAGAGGGCAATGAAATAGCAGATGAGACTGCCACGAACGCTAAATGTCTGTTCAAACAATCTACATATGTGTACAAGTTCGTGAGCAGAAGGCCAGTGTACCTTCTAAGTCGATGTGTCGCACTAACAAAACACGATTATAATGCTAAGAGATCTTTCGGCTCACAAAAAGGCTTGAAATCCTTTGTACATTCTTTGTACTATAATGCCTGAAACCTAACTCCAACTAAAGACCTCACGGTCTATGTGTGGCCCAACGCAGGCCTAACCTAACCATTTACATTCAAAAATACATCCGGAGATTTGCCATTGCGTGCCGCGAGGCGAGTGTTAATAGGTAACACTTTTTTTTGATATTACTGGGGCCAGAAATCAAACCTGGCTCCCACCGGGTAGAAATAATCATCCACTCCCCCTAAGTTTTCTTTTAATTGCAAAAATTTTGAAAAGAAGGCAGAAAATAGACAAGGCAGACAATAGATTTGGATCAGGACGGGTAATATGACTTCAGAAATTTGTAATCAATTGAAAAATATAAAGTTTTTTTAGACTGGAGATTAAATTGAAAATGCTTCCAAAGCTTTTAAGTACTAACTTTTCTACCCAAATATTTAGCGCTACGATTTTTTACTTACGATTTGAAGTTTTTACTGAATTCTTGCATAGGATTTCTAAAACTTACCTGCAAAGAGAAGAAAAGTGAATAAGCAAAGTTTTTGAAATTTATTGTGTAATTCAATAAAATATTAACAGAATATCTTAAGATAATATAAATGCAAATATATTTTTTCTCATTTGCTTTATCGGAAAGAGTGTCTAACACATTCCGAATTCTTCCAAAACATGAAGAAACGAGTAGGTGAGAAATCTATTAAAATCGTTACAAGGTTGAAATTGGTCATGGGAATCTGGCATTAACGTTGCAATAATTTGAAGTTATAAATACTACATATCGTTTCGAATTTATTTTAATATAAAACAGTTTTAAGAAAGACTATAGTTTATGTCGAATTTAAACTAGACATTGAAATTAAAAAAAAAAATAATAAAAATTGTGCCATTTAAGAAATGCAATGTGGAAATAGACTTAAATAATATAAAAATTTTAGTCTAAACTGGCCAATATGTGGCGATCATATAATTATGAAACGCAGTGTATCTTTACCCACTGTTGACTTTGGCAAAATAAAATATCAATGAATACATACTTACATACATATGTATGCAAGGCACATAAATACAGGTAGAAGCCAAAATGACATTGCTCTCATGAGAACCAAACCTTTAAACTTCAACTTGGTTTTCTTTTATTTCCTATATTTCGTTACGCTTTAAATGTCATGTCGCTTGATTTTTGTTTTTTTTTTTGAATATTCGTTAAAAACAAATTTGAATTAACATTTGAATTTTTGTAGTGTTGTGCGGCTTATACTTAGTGCATGTGTTAAAAATGCAGCACCTGAAGCCTTGTTTTTATGTGGTGTTAAATATAAATCAGAGGCCACTAATTTTTTAACGTGCCTCAATGTCCTTAGCGTAAGAAGCGTTGGGAAAGCAGCTGTGGGGTAGAGCTACAGCGAAATACCTTGCTGTGCGTTAAACATTTTAAAGCAGCAGATTTCATAAATGCACCGGGAGGTACAAAAGGCACGTTTGATGCCAAGTGCTGTTCCTATGACCCTTATGCCGGAAAGTCCCTCCAACAACACTGCAACTCATAAATCAAAGACAGAAAACAACAAACAAATTAACAAATTTTAACTAAAGAAAATAAATAAATACAATTAAACTTCAAATTTACTTAAAAACGTCAACCAGTGAAATGGAATTTTTTATTTTTCCTTACACACGCTCATTTTTATTTTTACTCTCCCGAAAACTTTGACTTTTGTAGGTTTAATATCAATTTGGCTTCTACCTGTTTTTATTGTACCATGAGTCATACCCTCAATAATTAAATATCGCTCTAATGCGTCAGATAATTCCTCTACTCGCTTCGCAAAATCGGCATAGTTGTTATTAGTAATATGTAATGACGCGATTTTGCCAGAGACAACTTTGGAATTATCTGGTTTGATTCTGCTGCGTAGCGCAACCTTTATTTGATCCACTGAAATTATTTGACTGGGTAAAACCTCACGCGCTTTGCCTTCGAGTTTAGACTTTAAAAATGCTATCAATGTTGTAGTTAAACTTTCATCCGATAATTCTTCAATTAAGTTTATTTTGTCAATGAATGAGTCGAGCGATAGAGGTCACCACTATAGTTTTCTCGGATTATAGACGCACATAGGCTAATAAATGATTTCTTTTGCTCAGGTGTTGCCATCTTTATTTCGTTTGTATATTCAGTAAAATTTATATTCGGTGAACTAATCGTTACGCAAGGCGTTTCTTCAATTTGTAAAAAATTTTAAATGAAGGCAAAGAACAACTTTTTTTAACGGTGGAAACTTCTGGTGTGCCAGCTGAACAAGCGTCAGCAAAGTCGTCGTCGGAATCTACTTCAGGATTTAAAATATCTTCTTTTATAAGCGCTGAAAAATCTTCGGGTACTAAAACTTTACGCCCAATTTTTTGAAAACACTGAAGTAGTTTTTCTCTGCACCGCGGTAAACTTTTAATTATAGAAGCTGGCTTGTCTCCTTGTTGTTCCGAATTTTTTACTTGAATTAAAATATCGTTGTAAGTTTCGATTAGAGATTTTATATATTCGTCAACTTTTTCCCGATTTGTTGAAAGTGGACGGCTTTGAAGAACACGCTTGGTAACTTTTGAAAATTTTGCTTGTAAATCTTTGAATACAAGTTCGACATCTGACATCTGGCACACACGCAAAGCAAAAGATCATAAAGACTATCGAACTATTGTATTATTGAGAAAAAAAAAGTTATTTGAATAAAGTTGTAATATTCGAAGTTTGGCTACCACGGCATAGAAAACTGAGGAAAACGTTTATTGATAATTATAATCGTTGAAATATTTTACCATATTTCAAACGAAATTCTAAAAGTTGTAGTATAAAAGCACGGCAATGCACAGGCGAAAATTCGTATGAAATTTTTGTCGAATATTTGAAAAAAAAATCTGACTCTTGCCTAATGTTGCGAAGAATTGAAGAGAAATTTTAGTGAAAACTTTAAATTGTTGAAGTTACGTTTAAAAAAATATTAATATTTGTACATCACTGTACCACTGAAGCTGAAATTCCATAAGAAAAAACAGTAACATATACATATGTAAATGTGTGTATTATTCAATCAGTACAATTTTAAAGTGTTGAATATAATCTTAGAAATTTATGTATATAATATAAATGCAAGTAATATAAATGTATATATGTAATACAAGAAAAGTACAGTAGGTCTTTAAAATTTATGTATGTAATATAAATGCAAGTAATATGAATGTATGTATGTAGTACAAGAAAAGTACAGTAGGTCTTTAAAATTTTGTTTGAGAATACAATCTAAAGTTTCAGAAAATATTTAAGTAGTAAAATGTTTAGCAAAGTTTTAAAGGAATATAATGCAAAGTTTTTAAATTTATTGTAAAATGTTTGAATTTAAGAAAAAATTATGGTGGTGTTTCACATATGAATAGTACCTCATACCCCAAAGCTGCAAACTGCTACTCGCTGCCGTTGCTGACGATGTTGTTGTTGTCCCCTCTGTAGAAGCTCAGATGTTGTTGTCGCTACGCTGATATCGCGCCTTGGCTTAGCGATACATGGATTTGTATTTGGCGTCAGGTGGCGTGGTGTTATATGCCGCTGTAACTGAGATACAGTTAAGTGGCTTTGCAAGTGGCGTGGTTTTGTACGCCGTTAAGTAACGGGAGTTATTGTTCAGTGGTGGCGTAGTACATTTTGGTGGTACAGTCACACATTATAATGTACGTTCTTTTGTGTTTTTGTACGTTTGCACTAACTTTAGTCTCTTTTTATTTAGTTTTCCACCTAAGTATTCGATGTTTTTGTTTGCTGTCCCACCAGCCACTGTATTTTAATTTATTAAATAATAATATCCCAACGGTTTTTACCCTCCATTCCCGCCCATCCGCACGAGGGGCGCAGTCCGCATGACGTACGGAACCAATATTTTAAATTTTTGTGCCGAGTCACGATAGGCAGGAGTTTGTTAAGTGTCGAGATCTAAAACTGTTCAGCTACAGACCAAATTCATCAGCTGATTTTATGTATTTATGTCAATAATTCACTTATT
>NW_023465095.1:0-7980 GCF_013731165.1 Rhagoletis pomonella
AATATTTTTTTTCGTAGGGAATTTTGATGTGTGTATGTGTGATTTTATCGATAAAAACGTTTTAATTGCGTATGCATGTTCACTTTGAGCAAATTGTGACAACTGGTTGGGGAAATCTTCGGTAGATTGGGCAAATCGCTAATTGGGCCCAATTGGGCCAAAATTAGAGCCCAATTGGGAAAAACTTTTGGCTCTGATCGGGCAACCTCAAAAAATTTCCAGCAAGGAAATTTTGTCATAATGGGCAACAATTTTTGTGCCCTCAACTGGCACGAAAATCTGCTAGCATCATATAAGTGCATTTTCAGAAAAAAAATCATAACTCGAAAATGACGAATTTTAGCATATTGCTACTTGTACTGAAAATAGTTTATACTATTCCCCAATAGACAAAAAAGTTTGAGAGAAAAAAAAAGATGTGGCAATTTGAAAAAAATCAATTTGAAAAAAAAGGCGTGAGTACTAGGTACTCATGAAATTTGATGTGTAAACATATGCGAACGGCAAAGCATAAAAGTACGTTTACATATAAATATAATCTCAATCAAAGCTCGTTAGCTGTCAAATTGGTTGTGCTTGTTATTCACACAACTCGAGGAAAAGTTAATTTTCTTCTCTGTGCCACCGTGATCACTTTTTTCTGCAACACATATTATGCCATTTCAATATATTTCAACTGAATATTTTATTAAAAATACCTTTAAAAACCTATTTTTCTTACTAGAGTCAATTTTTGTTTACTTTAACATTTGACATTCCTCCTCTTCTTCGCAAGTATAATCGATAAAACTAGGTTGGACACCAAAAAGTTATCGGTTTAATCTGAGATATTTTTAATTAAAATTTTGTATGGCTAATCTCTTTTTCTAATAACAGATTAGGGAGTTAAGCTCGAAAATTAGTATAATCTTTTTATATGTAAAGCTATTATTAGGCGATTCAGTTACATACATACAAATGTAGGTTAGATTAGAAATTAAACATTAATTTCACATAATTTTATTCATTTTGCTGATTTAGTTTTTTATTCATTTTCATTTTTAATTCTTTTAATACATGAAATTTGAGATGGAATGAGCCATCTACGACTCTTGGTGCGATAAAAATCTGAAAGGCTTCTCTATTATGTATTCTCTGTCACTTTAGGGCTGGTATCATTTTGCTGATTCAGTTAGTTTTCTTATCTTTCGACTAAAAATTATCGAGTGTATAAATTCAGATCACAATAAGTACTGAACAGCGCGGAGAGGCTTTTAAATGGTCAAGCTCTCCCGCTATACATTCGCTAGAATACTAACGGTTCGTAACTTTTGTCCGTCTACCGATTCCATTTTCGGATACTTTGACGATCTGTTTTCCCACTAAAGTGTGCAGCAAATGTTCAGCTTGAACAAATAAAATACAACTATTGTTTTCAAATAACATCATCTTTTTCGAACGTTTCGAACTTTTTCCGGATACGAAAATTAATGATAACTGTAGTCGTTTTCTATTCGTTTCTGGATACGGAAAATTGTACTAGATCCCACGGTCGGCAAATTTTACGTTTCCCTGCTGGCTGGGTAATGAATGTTATCTCTAGACGTCCTTTCATGAATTCATTATTTACGGAGTGCATGTACATATGTATGTATGTATGTATACATCTCCAACGCGTCTGCTTAGATTTGATAAACACATTTTGTTTTGAACTTCATTAATATCGCGTTTAGTCTACACACAATATTCCTTTTAAAAAGTTTGATAAGGACTAACTATATAGGGTGGTCCAAAAATCCATGCAAAAAAAAAGCAAAGTCGGAATTTGTATGCTTTCACCCCCACTATCCTTCTATACCGAAAAATATACCTTTATTTTCTATTTTGAAATATAAAAAATTTTTGGAGGTCCTTCAAAGCGTTCAAGTATTTTATATGGGGAAACAACTTTTTGTAGAAATGGTACAGAATTCTTGAAAATCGATATTTTTCGACCGGAAAACTCTGTTTCTCTCCAGGAGATTCGCAATAATAATACCCAATTATTTTTTTAACCATAGTAACTATATTTTATAGGTCCGCCAAAACCCCCAGAAAATGTTAGAAAATGCTATGGGGGGATAGATAAAAAATCTTAAGTATTAAAAAATGGCTAAATTAACAACTGGATATTTTGGTTTTGAAAGTCTCCTGAACAGAACCAGAGTTTTCCGGTCGAAAATATAGATTTTCAAGAATTTGAGCACTTTGAGCGACCTCTACATATTTTTTGATTTCAAAATATAAAAATTAGGGGTATAATTTTTTCGATATAGATATCCTAGGCGGTGAGAGCATTAAAATTCCTACTTTACTTAATTTGGACCAGTGGCCAGATTTTGGTACCGCGAGTGTCGGGCAATGGAGGTCCGCCCGCACAGAGCTTCGTGTAGCAGGTAAGGCTAGATAGAACCTGAGGTCGCCAGATATCCATTCTGACATCGTACAGAACCAAAAATGTAGTGCACATTACCAGTCGGCACCCTCGTGCAGGGTTCAGCCAGAAGATTTTCACCGACCATCTGTACATTCAAAGGCATCTTCCATATAAATTTTACAGGCGTAATTAATAAAAACCAGATACCCAAAATAATTTTTGTCCTAATATTTGAGATCAAAAACGTCGCCTTGTTTTAAGAGAAATTTGTTTCGTCTTTGTATAAGAATTATTTACGAGAAATATCTTTTTTCATTTCGCGGGACCATTATTTTCAGATGGAAACTATTTACATCTTTTCATAACAAATATATGCGACTTTTATTTTTCTCGTCTCTCGGGACATTTATTTCAAGACGAAAATTATTTACGTTTTCTCATAATAATTATGTGGGATATTTATTTTTTTCATCTCGCGGGACGTTTATTTCAACAGGGAAATGATTCACTTAGTGTTGCCGTTGAGAGTTTTCTGAAATTCGCAAAAAAGGGGTAATTGACGAAAAAAGGATCACCGTATTATATTTGCTTTTCTTTACTAGTAAAAAAATCTGAGATCCCAAGTCAAAATCAAATTTACATGTATTATAAAGTATTTTCGCTGCTAGAGCGACCCGATGTTAAATTTAAGAAGAAAATAGCGGGACAAGCTGTAAAGAAAACATAGAAATCGAGTTGCTACAAGAAGAGTTGCATTTCCTTTAAAAGTTTTAAGTGCTGCATTTTTTCCTACTTACAGGAGGAAATATTTTTTAATAGCATGGTTCTAAAACAAAATCTCTGAAAAGGGACAAAAGTCGAACATAATCTTCGAAAAGGGTAAAAAAATTCAAATTTTCACAAAGTCGGGTCAAAGGGTATTGGCGCCTAAAAAGGTTCAAATTGCCCCTTTAGTCGCACAACGGCAACACTGGATTCACGTCTCCTCATAATAATTATGTGGGACTTTTATTTTTTTCGGTTCGTGGAACGTTTATTTTAAGACGGAAATGATTTACGTCTTTTCATAATAATTATATGGAACTTTTATTGAAATGAAACTTTTTAATTGAGTTCGGAGATTTGACACGTTAAATATTCAACGCAGCGATTATTCATGTCATCAAATCTGTATTGTTCGTTCGATTTTCTTTTATCGTTTTAATGTTTAACATATTTTTTATAAAAGTTTAGCATGTTATATGGCCAAAACCATATAAATCCAAATTTCAAACTTTTTACAAAACTCATTCAACAAACCTTACTAATTACACCCACAAATTCAAAACTTTTAAAAATTTAAATTTAGAAAAATTTTTAGGTATGCAGTTTTATAACCCATTAAATTTTAGTAGGATCAAGTGCAAATTTCAAGACGGTAGAAATACGCGATGATTTTTAATTTTTTTTTTTGCTGACAGTGCTAGGAATTTTCATCCATATAAAAAAAGTAAAATGCTCAACAAACATTAGTAAGCAAAAGAAAAATACCCAAAACTGGTTAAAGTATATGTACATATGTATGTATGTATGTATGGTGGCCAATCATGGCTCATAAGAAGAAATTAAATCTTAGTGCCACTATTTATCGCTTTCCAACTAAATATTAATTCGAAGCAGGTGTATATCAATCTTACCGGCTAAAAAGAGTACGTGTTTACTAAGTGTTGCTATGTTTACGCTGAAAATTTCCTATCTATATATATAATACGCAAAGCGATTTTTTGTCCAGGACAAAAGATCTGTACCGTTCGCCCGATTTGCAAAAAATGAGATGTAAAACTAAAGCACTTTGTTTGTAGATGTGCAAACTGGTTTTAGTTTTTCGCAAAGAGTTGCCACCTGTTGAACAATTACACTAAAATTATTTAATAATCAATGCCATCATGAGGTGACAAAATAAAAGGCTTGGACTGTATGTGCAATAAGGTTTTACTTTTTTAAACGAGATGCCACCTTTTAAAAAATTATATTAAAATTATTGAAAAAAAATTAAAATCAATTATCACAAACTGGGTATCAAACTAAATGGTTTTGAAAAAAATTGTTTTTTAGCTGAACAATAGGAGGGTTGCCACCTATTTAAAAAATCATTTTAGGCAAGAGAAATATGTATCCCCATATGGGTGCTAAACGAGAGGGGTTTCAGAAAGTAATAGTTTGAAAATATTTTGAAGAGGGTTGCCATCTGCTGGAAATGTCGAATTTAGTTCACTTATACACAAGTTATATACATTCGTACAATGCACTGCAATGCAAAAATATTTACACGTATTAGTTAATTATCTAAGCACATGTAAAATTCTTTTGATATTGCAATCTAAACCAGATTTGGTTTTTGGCCACATACGATAATTTCGAGCAAAGGAATCGATATGTACATGCGTACAAACAAATGTATATACATTAGGGCGGGTCATTTTTTTTTCGACATCGTTCCTAGCAGATTCGGATTCTACATAAAATTCTAAGAAAAAAAGCCCTTTAGACCATAGTTCTAAAATCAATTTCGAGCCTGCGCAATTTTAAAAGAAATTATTTTTAATTAATACTAAGTCCATAATCAGATTAATATTTACTAAAGTGTTAGGAATGTTTTTTTTTGTAATAAAGAATTGTGCTCGGGAGTTTTGTAATATGAAAAATTCATTTCTGATATCTATTTTTTATTTAAAGAACCGCAAGATGGCGCTTCAAAGCAAATCTACTATATATTTGTGGAAGTATGTATGTATGTACCAGGTTGCAGCCTGAACGTATGTATAGAATCGAATAAAATTTTGCCAAAGTATTGCCATGACTCCTGGACCTATAATAGGGTAAACAAATTTAAACTCGCCAAGGGGGGGAGGGGATGAGGGATACCTCCCATAGTGAAAATTTTTAATCAGCTCTAACTTCGGAATTATAGTCACATGAACTCGAAATTTGAAATGCACAGATACCTATGTTAGGTGTTTATGGAAAGATATATGTATATAAATGAGTTTTTAAAAAGGGGCGTGGCACATCTTATAGGTGTGGAATCTTTTATCAGCTATAACAGCAGGCAGTATTTGTGATCTCATTGTATTGGATTTTGAAGATTTGTTATAATTGATCAAAGTTAAATTCAAATAAATTATAGATGATATGAAGTTCACCGGGTCATCTTCTAGTCTTTAATATATACTCAGTTAATATACGGATTAATATTTACTAAAGTGTTACGAACGTTATTTTTTTAATACAATAAGAAAAAAATAACTATAATTTAAAGGAATGACACACAATGGCTAGAGTCGTCGCATGTGTGTATTCTTTCATATACATATATATGGGCCGTTCTTACGGTTTATATGTATATTTTTCATCCACTCGCTTATTCCTTACCGAAAATTTTAAATAAAAATTTAACAAGTTTTAACCGCTGATACAGTACAGGTAGCAGTTTAAAATGGGTAACTGGGTAAACTTTATAAAGAAAACATATTCTCTGGCTAAATTAATAAGCCTGCCCGGATAACATAAAATCCCAAGCTTGATAAACATTTGGTGTTATAAAAGTTTTATAAAGCTCTACTTGTAATTAGGAAAAATGCCAAAAAAATTATAAAATTGATTCATTGATTTATTGATTGATAAAAATAGAGAGTGAGTTATGGCTATGACAATAGAAACTAGAAAAAAGATACCTCGTGTTGAAAGCAAAAAGGATATAAAACCAAAAAAAAATATAAATACATTGTTAATCATTTAAAATTTATGATTCGAAAAATAATTTTAAAATATTGTAAATTTTTTTTTTGGTTTTTTAAAGTTAAGGGTAAATAAACCCTTAAACTTACAGTAACGAACAAAAGTATTGGCACAGTAAATTTTACGCAATATAGGCAAAGTATTTTTTAGAAAAATTCCAAGTATGCAGTTTAATAATCCATTCAATTTTAGTTTATCAAAGTGCAGGTTTGAAGTTGCTTGAAAATCTGAATATAAAATTGCAAATTAGTATGCAGATTTATCGAATTTTCCTGAGTTTTTCACAAAGTTTACACATTTGATCTTTATGTGTTTTAGTGTAGTATGAACTATGTTTTTATAAAAAATTATCGGAAATAAATTAAAAATTTTGCATATATGTAATGCGAAAATTTACTGTGCCAAAACTTTTGTTCGACACTGTACGTATAAAAAAATACATACAGTAATTTGCTTTGTAGTGCAATCTTGCGGTTCTTTAAATAAAAAATAGGTATCAGAAATTAATTTTTCGTATCAATAAGCTCCCAAGCACAGGTTTGTATTAAAAAAATATATCCGTAACACTTTATTAAATATTAATCTGCATATTTTATCAATTCGTCGGAATATGTTTTTATGTATGTTACCGCGTAACTTTGGACTACGTTATCCGTTTTCTATAATTCTTTTTGAAAGGAAAGGTGGTTCCTCAGAGGTAGTCTCCTACTAATTGAGTGTAGATCCGATAATTGGGCCATGAAGAAAATAACGGTACTCTTAAATTTGTATATGAGAATTGAAGTCGGTTTTGTTTTTTTTGTTTAAATTTTACTCCAGTGTCCACAGCTTCTATAAAAGAGTCGTAGGCCATATTTTTTTGTTAGTTCAATTGTGGAACATTTGTATGAACTGCTTCGGCTAATACTTCGGCTTTTGTTCTCTTTTTATATCGAGGCTGAGTGCATTGTTCGATGGGGTGATATCATTGCCAAACATGATAGTACTTTGTTTGCCATCAATAAACACTATCTTGACGGAGTTACAGTATTCCACATTGATGCGAGCCTCGAAAGTTTTGAACAATATTTGCGAGTATGGCTTTTAGTTTTTACCGCTCAGGTAGGTGGCAGGCCTATAGAAAATATTTCTTAATCAATAATTTTTCAAATACTTTTCGCTCGACACCTATATTATAATACATACTTTATCTTATTAACTTAATTGAATTAAATTTTCGAAATTGGTGGCAACTCGATTAAAAAATATTTTCAGTAGTAAGCCTTCTTAAACCCTTTTAATTTGATACCCATATTGCAATATTTAATTTATCTTATCAATTTTATTTAACTAAATTTTGAAACAGGTGGCAACCCCCCTCAAAAATATTTTTGTCTGTAAGCCTTCATAACCTCTTTCTTTTGACACCCATATTGCAATATCTAATTAATGTAATTAATTTACTTATATTGGGATTTTTAAACAGGTGGCAACTCTCTATTTTTTCTGGTGCTAACAATCCGGATATTATTGTGGCGAATACTGCGGCAACACAAAGCGGACAACGAGAAATAGGCAGAATGTTCGAGGAATGACGTAGAATGTTCCACAAAGAGAAACGTCAAGTTGGATGAAGACTGCGAACAGCGAGAAAAAGAGAATGAGCGATAAACTTCAGAACGTTCTAGAGTTGCCATAAGTGTGAGCGCAGGTATATAAGAGCCACGACACAGCGGAGTGGAGTCAGTTACGAAGTTGCAAGTCAGCAAGCTACAAGTAAAATGAGCAGAGAAGCGAATTGCGAATAAGCAAGCTATAAGTTTAATTGT
>NW_023465095.1:7990-9397 GCF_013731165.1 Rhagoletis pomonella
CGAGTATATTTGGGAAATCCCTCAAGGTTCCGAGGATAATCGTAACATTATAAAAAACAAACCAAAAAAATAAAAATATTCAAATCGGTCAAGCTGTTTTCAAGTCTTAGCGAGGCTAACGGACAGCAATCCAATTTTATATATAAGATATCTTCTTTTAAAAATGCGCAGGCTCGAAATTGACTTTAGAGCTATGGTCGGGAGGAATTTTTTTCTTAGAATTTTATGAAGAATCCGAATATGCTAGGAACAATGTCGAAAAAAATCGATGCATACAAATTGACCCGCCCTAATATACATACATAAATACGTACTCACGTTAAAAACGGTGGATGAACGAACACCACCGCAAAGCGTGCTGTCTTGCAAATACAGCCACCAAAAGTGAACGATGCTTATAACAGCTCATACCCTGCAAAAATCGCGACTACTCCATGCATGCATGTAAGGAGTACTCCCGAAGACCAAGGAGTACTCCAAAATTAACCACAATTCATATAAAATATATGGTCCAATTAACATTGCGATGACCTAGGGCAGGACCATATACTCCATCTCTGCATTACATCAGAGTAGCACAAAACTACTCCCAACATACTCCAATGACATTGTCGTTATATTTTCTCGTTTGTACGCGCTTTTGTTCTGCACTTCGCATATGCTTTTTTTGAAATTAATAAAAACCAAAGACAAAAATTAAAAATTAAATGTTGCCTCTGACGACATTCGAACCCAAACATGCTGGGAGCTAAGAACTAACAGCTAGCATCTCTACACGTTCAGCTACAGCTAGACATGCAAATGTACTTTCAAATGCTTAACTTCAATCAAATTTCGTTAAAACACGAGCAGTGATCGGGTAACAAACAATAAGCTGGCGCAGAGACACGAGTTGGTCCGCTACAGCATGACAGAGGAGCACTTTTGTAAGTACTCCAATATACCACAAATAGACTACATGGTCCAACGATTTTTGCAGGGTACTGATATTGACTTCGGCAAATCTGTACTCCGAATGATCGTGCACGAAACCAGCAACCGCCGTATTTGATCGACTGCCAAAAGCACGATACTGCTTTGGACGGTTGCCGAAAGCATGACAGCTTATGTGAAAGACTGGCGAAGGCAAGATGCCGCAGCATGAACCAACTAACAAGATCACGCAATCGGAAAAGAATGAAAAAAGTAAATTTCTGAGCGTTTTTGATATCTGCCTAAAAATGAAAACAAACAAAGAAAACGAAAAAGGCGCGGTTATTGAGTGCGATTAGATTTGTATTTATTATAAAATATAAAAAGTGAAACTTGATGACAATTAGCAAAAAAAGTTCATAAAATATGGCTTTAATGATTGAGAGTATTTTACAATCGCATATTATCGGCACCGGCCGATTTTTCAATGCCAAC
>NW_023465096.1:0-9395 GCF_013731165.1 Rhagoletis pomonella
ACTAATTGTTTTGATATTTCAATATGTAACATTGTATCTAATGGTTGTGTTTTTTATGTTCTTTATGTTTTATTCTAAATAAATAAAAACAGACTCCCTGAAGAAGGCGAAAAATAACGCCGAAACGCATAGGAGGAAAAAAGAAAACTTGTTTTTGCTTTTTTAAAATCACCGGCCGGAAGAGCTCCTAAAATAACCTAAAGATAAAGTAAAAACTGGCCCGAAAAATAAATAAATTTAATAAATTCATTTCTCTTTTTGACACGGATAGTCCAACTAGTTTTATGAAGCAATCGTGTGTGCCGAACAACTTAGTGACTTTAAACAATCCGCAACATAACTATCGCAGCATTGGTGGACTTAAGCTGAATATACTTTGTGAAATACAATGTTTTGTGAAATTTAAAAATGAAATAAAAAATGTTAAAATAAATATTTTGCCTGATAATGAGATGTTAGTGTCCGTCATCGTTGGACGTGATTTCTTAAAATTGTTTAACATACGGTTAACTAAAATAAAAAATAGATATGCAAAAAGCGATTTGGTATCCTATAGAAACGGAATTCCTTGCACTCCCCTGCCGGACGACTTGGTCGAAATCTTAAACAAGTTTAGCCTCTTGAAAGCTTATAAGCCACTTAACATTGAAAATATGCCCGCTAGAAGTAAGAGTGTTAGTGCCGGCTGTAGTGTCGCTGCCGAAGTGCCGGATATATTCAATATTGAAATAGCCTGCCGAAATGAAGAGTTAGACATAGATTTTTCCTTACATCCCAGTCAGCGTGCCGAACTAAATACTCTGATCCTAGACTCTTATTTACAGCCGAAAGCCCTTAGAGTAGAACCGATGGAATATAAAATGAAGTTACACCTAACAACTGATGTTCCGTTTCATTGCGCGCCTAGGCGTTTATCGTACGCTGAGCGAAGTATAGTTCAGAATATATTAAGAGATTTAGAGTCAGATGGGATTATACGTCCCAGTAATTCCCCCTACGCTTCCCCTATAGTTCTCGTAAAGAAGAGGGACGGCCAAAGGCGTCTGTGTGTTGATTATAGGGGTTTGAACAAAATAACTGTGCGGGATTACTACCCTTTACCACTAATAGAAGACTGTATAGAATATCTCGAGAGTAAGAAGGACCTTAAAAATGGGTTTCACCAAGTTAAAATGTCACCTGAATCCATTCCCTATACTGCATTCGTAACGCCGAATGGACAGTATGAATACCTTAAAATGCCATTCGGACTTAAAAATGCCCCGGCCGTTTTCCAAAGATTTATAAATGATATATTTAGAGACTTAGTCGAGGCAAGAAAAGTAATCATTTACATGGACGATAGAGTTATAGCGACGGAAACCTTCGAGGAACATATGACTTTATTGCGGACACTACTCGAGCGAATTAGTAAACGGGGTTTGAAGTTAAACTTGTCCAAATGCAAATTCGGATATGCTCAGATAGAATATCTGGGATACTCTGTATCCAAACGCGGAATCACTTTAAGTGAATCACATGTGAAAGATTTACAAAAATATCCAATTCCAACCAATCAAAAACAGTTACACTCCTGCATAGGTCTGTTCTCGTATTTCCGCCAGTTTGTGCCGTCCTTCTCTAAAATTGCCAGACCACTGCTTAACTTACTGAAAAAAAACACTGACTTTAACTTCGACGAACACTGCCTTGCCGCATTTAAACAACTTAAAACCAAGTTAACAGAACCTCCGATCCTAGCCATTTATAACCCCACACGAGAGACAGAATTTCACTGTGATGCCAGCACGACTGGGTTTGGTGCAGTCTTACTGCAACGACAGCATGACGAGAAATTCCATCCAATATCATACTTCACCAAGAGTACCTCCGCTGCAGAAGCCAGATATCATAGTTTCGAACTAGAGACATTAGCTTTGATCTATGCTTTACGTCGATTTAGAGTATACTTGGAGGGAATCCCATTCTAAATAGTTACAGACTGTAACTCACTTGCCATGACCTTAGAGAGGAAACAAGTTAATCCGAGAATAGCGAGGTGGGCTCATGAGCCCATCATACGATTATAAGATAGTGCACCGTAGCGGTGCTCTGATGGGGCATGCGGACGCACTGAGTCGCTGCCAAGTAGGTGTGACTTTGGACGTTGACGAAGTAGAATTCCAAGTACAAATTGCCCAAGAACGTGAGGAAAATATCAAAAACATACGAGACCAGTTACAGGAAGCAGAGGTGAAGGGATTCGAACTAGAAAATGGCCTTGTCCTTAGAGTTAGGCATGATGGTCGCAAAGTTTTGTATATCCCCCGTGAGATGGAAGACAATATAATAAGACTGATGCATGAGAAGATTGGTCACCAGTCGGTTGATAAAACCTTAAGGAAAATTTTTGATTATTATTGGTTTCCACAAATGCGTCAGAAGGTAGAGCGTTTTATTCATAACTGTCTTAAATGCATCATGTATGCTCAACCAGTTCGAGCGAATGAGAGGCACTTGTATAGCATCCCTAAAAAACCTGTTCCGTTCGACACGTTGCATGTAGATCATTTCGGGCCGTTACCGTCACTAAAATCTAAGAGGAAGCACATTCTGGTTGTAATTGATAGCTTCACTAAGTTTGTGAAGTTATACCCGACGAATTCGACGAGTACGCGGGAAGAAACCGCCGCCCTAGGGAAATACTTCAGTTACTATAGTAGACCGAGGCGTATTATATCTGATAGAGGATCCTGCTTCACATCTTTAGAATTTGGGGAATTTCTACTTAAGCGGAATATTATACATGTAAAGGTTGCAGTGGCTTCCCCGCAAGCTAACGGACAGGTAGAGAGGGTTAATCGGGTCATTAAAACCATGTTAGGCAAGTTGAGCGACCCTATCGATCATGCTGACTGGTAAAATAGGCTCCTGCAAATAGAATACGCATTAAATAATTCGGTTCACGGTACCACAAAAAAATCGCCCAGTATGCTTCTTTTCGGGGTAGAACAAAAAAGAAATAGTAGACAAATTTACGGAATACGTTGAGGATAAGCTTGGCGCACGGGAAGAGCGTGATCTGCAAACTATCCGGCGCGATGCCGCTGATGCAATCCAAAGCTCCCAAGAACGTAGTCAAGAATATTCTCTAAGACATTGCGTGAGAGCTAAGAAGTACAATGTCGGTGACTTCGTCGTAATAAGAAATGTAGACACTACCGCTGGCACTAACAAAAAACTCATCCCTAAATACAAGGGACCCTACGTCGTGGACAAAATCCTCGGGAATGATAGATACGTTGTCAAGGACGTAGAAAATTGCCAGTTAACTCAAATCCCATATGACGGTGTGGTTGAGGCCAATAGAATGCGTAGGTGGCTTGAGAAAAATATGGAGGCTGGACCTGTCGAAGAGCAAAGCAATACCCTAACCTAAACTAAGACCTTTTAACCATATGTGATATTTCATCCAAGTATTTAAATAACAATAGTTAAGTAATATTGTTAAATTAAGCTTCTGATCGAGGTCGATCAAGTGTCAGATTTGGCTGAGTTGTTAACACTTTTCCATCTCTAACCTCGAATGCAACCCTGTTGTGTGATTGGCAATCCTTTTGTGTGATTGACAATCCTGACTGCAGCCCTGCCTATCACATTCCTTTTCCTTTTTCCTTCTCTGCTATTCCTTTTTCTCTCCCTTTTTCTTATATAGATAGAGAATTTTCTGGACGAAAGCGAGTCAGAATCGACACGCGCTTGTAGAACAAATTCTTATTTTTGAAATAAAATTGTGATTTTTGCGATCGCAAAAATACATGGAATCAGGGAAAGCTAAATCGTGGACATTCTTAATCGAATATACTCTATCTCTTTAGCAGAAAAAAAGGCAATTTCCATAAAATCCGTTCCCTGGTTATTAGACTCTTATTTATCTAAATTTTCAGATCATAAAAAAAAATCAATTTTGATTTTACTTGTTGTTGTAGACATTTTTTTAATTTATGGCTTACTATTATAAAATCACATAACGTTGTTTGCAAGTGGACTACTTAATTCTTGTAGAATAAAGTACGAGTTTCAAATGGCTAAACATTTCGATTGATTTTTTAGAATTTTTAAAAAGTTAGAAAATCTGTACGAACGTTTGTTGAATTTTTTTAATATTGCACTAATTTGGAAACTTGGATCATCACGGGTTTTTTTAATATTTTTTTTTTGTTAAAGAATGAACTATATTTTGATAGAAAAAAATTACAAAAGTTCAATAACAACAAAAATAATACCTCAAAACTTGGCAAAAAGCAAGTGCTCACGAAAAACTTGGTTGACGGTTTTCGTCACTCCGGCTTGTGGAAGTCGTCAGATTATATACTTCCCGTTACGCTTCAACTGTATGCTTCATAATAAAAATATAAAAATTAACCGCGCTAGAGAATGTACAGGTACCGTTGTTTTTAGAAGTTTGCGACCCTCCCAATCCCTTGCGTCACGCTCAAATCGTCAGATTATTGAAATGCACACTTTTCAGCATGTAATTAACCCACTATTTCTTAATCTGACGCGCTCGAGTAAATCCACCTATCAACTTTTTTTACTATTCTGATCAGCTCTCCTATGCGCGCGGCTCTACATAGATGGCCTAGATTTGGCAGAGGTACTCAACGGGACGCAGGGTATCCCCCATATGTTAATCTGACGCGCTCGAGTAAATCCCCGAATCCCCTCTTGGGCTCCCCTATTATAACGAATATTTGAAAACAATTAAATTCAGTCTTGAAAAGAAAGTAAGGATTCATATCTAATTGTAGTATAATCCTCATTATATTTAATAGTAGTAAAAAAAATGAAAACTAAATCGATGCATTAGCACCTCTGGAATTATGAAAATTTCGGATTACGTCCAATCCTTGAAATAAACTGTATAAAAAACAAAACATTAAACTGTACTTAAATTTTTGGTTGTTTTTCGAGCATATTTGGAAGCATATTTACTACTGTTTTAATATTTATCTAAGCGCTTAAAATTTATTTTTTACCTGTTTATTTCCTTCGGCCCTACTCATCGCACATAACTTTAACTGAAACACCACTTTTTAGTTTTTCCAGAATACTGATAAGTCAAAGAAAGCCCAAAAATTCAAATGATGTGTGTGGCATGAATAAAAAAAGAAAGTTATAGATAGGAGGTTAAATTGTTTTGAAATTTCATTTATAAAGGTTACAATGTTTTGTTTTAGAGGCTTGCATTAGTCAAGGAATTGCACGTATTGAGGGTTGCGGTTACCGTGTATGCACTGTATATGTGACCTGGTCTACGGAAAGGGGGCTTAGGTGTCAAAAAATCAATTTTCACTTTTTGGTTGATTCGGATGGAAGGTGAGATGCTTTTTCACGTGGTGAAAAGCAAAAAATCCTAACTTGCTTAGAAGTGTACTAAAAATTTTTTTTAAATTTTAAATTTTTAAATGTTCCACACTAGCAACTTACACGATGAACTATAATAATATTCCGACCAACAACAACACTTACTGGACCAACAACAACACTTACTGGACAAACAACAACACTTACTGGACGTCCGGCGCGGAGAACAATTAACGAGATAATGAAAAACTGACGAAACGAGTTGCTTACTTTTAACAGCTTTTTCACAGAAAACTAGTTTTCGCACGTATGCTCCCTTTTCGTAGACCAGGTCACATATATTTTTCATCGGAAATTAAGTTAAGAACAACTATAAGGCGCATCGTATGAATAATGCGTTTTTATACCTTGACTCCAGATTTTGAGAGTATATTCAAAATTCTAAGTATGCATATTTTTTGTGCATCATTAGATCTGTCACTTTATCAGTCACACAGTGTTATTATCCCGACGAAATCCGTGACGTTGGTACTGGGAGGGGAACGGTACATAACGGTAGGAGGTTTAATTTGGGGTTAAAGTCCCACACTGACGAGGTTAGGCTTTCGATGCTTCCTCCTCGCAAAAAAACATGTGCAGTAAACATTTTTTTATTTAAATCGACGAATAGTTTTATATAAACTTTTGTTAACTACTATTTATGTGTTTTTGTACAACATACCACTATTGGTTACAACAATTTTAAGCTATAATAAACATTTTTTAATAATAATTTTTGTTTTTGGAAAAAAAAGTTTTTGTAAGAGGCACCCCTAAATTTTGTTCTGGCTACGCCCATGAATAGCAGTCAATATTTTAAGAGTTTTACTTGTGACCCCTTTGATTGCAGAATTTTAAGTTTTTATTTAATACATGCATTGAATTTCAAACAAAAATCAGTACACCCGAACAAAAAATACTGTTTTTAAAATCAACTCTCATATTCATTTAAATAAAACAGATTTAAAATCCAAAATTTTTATGCAACTGCCGGCATTTTTTCCTTTTGAACGTAGGTTTGTGTCTTAAGTCCAGTGCAGCTGTAAAAAGCAGCATTGAGCAAACATACATATGTATATATTTATATGGGCAAAACTAAAAATCAGATACACTTTCTAGACAAAAAGTTTAATTTTTTTATTTGTGGGCACATCTACATATGTTTTATATATGATTCTATTCGTAATCTCTTAATAAATCGATAAATATAAGTGTTATTCATTTTCATCAAGTGCATCAAAAGTTAGACGAGGAATAAACATTTAGATCGCTGAAATAAAAAACAAAAGAGTAAGCTGGGTTCAAATTACACTGAGCACGTTGTAAATTTTGAGCAAAAATTTTGAATGCTGAACTCACTCACACAACGTCTCTGAACAATCAGTTGTATGGGAGCTAGATGTTATAGTGAACCGATTTCGATGATTTTAAACGACAGTGAAATTAATATTCAAATACAATCGTGTGCGAAAGTTTAGTAAAATATATTTAAAATTGAGGGAATTTTTTTTTTAAATAATTAATAGTTTCAAGTACCGCTATCTTCAAAAGAGGAGCAAATCGGGCAAAACTGGGGACGCCATTGAATTTAGATGGCTCCAATTAAGTAAGAGCAACTTTCTGAAACTTCGACGAAAAAAAGGTGATTTGATGCCCGCTCGAATTATTCCAACTACAAGAAGGAGCATCATTGAAAGTAGTAAATCAGGGTTTTAAACACTTCAAGAGAAAATTTGTTTGAGGCATTTTAAAGGTATATGCAACGTTATAAGGACTAGCAGTTATAAAAAGATTTAGATCATTTCGACGTATTTTCCAAATGTGCCTACAATTAAGATATTTTTGGAATACAAATTACGCACAAGGTCGCAGAATATTTTATCTTTAAAAGTTGGTTCATTCTGAAAGCACACCTCTTTCTAAAGCTTCAAAAACAACACGCGGTAAACCGAAAATTTTGAAAATTGTGAAAAGTAGAGTTACACAATTTTCGATACATGTCATTTAGTTATTGTGTAAAGCACAATTTAGTTACCTACTACATATGAAGTGTACACATGAGTACTAATTTCGCACAAAAATTCAAGCCAGTATATGGTACTGATATTGCTCATGCTCTAGAGAAGGCAGGATTTGCTGTTAAAAATCTATATATTAATACGCTAACATAAATTTTGTCTCCGTTCGTTTGGCGATTCTATCGAACCGATTTCAAAACCAAGAACACCGTTGGAAAGGCATTTTTCCGTAGTTTTTATGGTTTCACAATTGGTTGAAAATTACGGCCAAAACCGTCGTTTAAACATTTTCGAATTGTGTATACATGTTGCTGCAACATGTTCAATTTGACATGTTTCACCTGTTGTTTCACTTCAGATTTGAAATTAAGCTTTGAAATAAAGATAAATATGAAGATGAAGAAATAAATGATAACGATGAAGACAAAAAAAAAGAAGGCAAAAGTGAAGATAAAGACGAAAATGAAGACAATGACAGATACATAAGAATTAGGGTAACTAAAAGGGTAAGAACATTTCTTGAATTTATGAAGTGAAACTTCTTTAGCGGCAGTTGGTTGGTTGGGAGTAAATTATCAAATGCAAGGGTACAAGCAAAAACGAAGATCAAAGTAAATTTAAACACTTTAAGGTAAAGGTGAAGAGGAATATGCAAAAATAAGGATAAATATGAAGAAAAGGATGAGGATGAAGATCGATATTGTTTTCGATATAAAACTCGATATTTTTATCGATATAATAATCGATATTGCTATCGATAAAATAATCGATATTGTTATCGATACTGTTATTGATTAAATAACCGCTATTTCAATCGATATAATAATCAATATAATAATCGATATTGTTATCGACACAATAATGGATATTGTTATCGGCATAATAATCGATTAAATAATTGATTTTGTTATCGATTTAGTCATTTATATTGTTAACGATATGTACAATAATCGATACTGAAGATTGTTGTATTTATCGATGAATTAATCGATTTTACAATCGTTGTATTTTTCTATCTTTATGGATATTGTTATCGGTATTTTTATCGACACAGTTATCAACAGGGTTATCGATATACTAATCGGAACATGGAATGTGATCACATTACATTGCAACAAATCACAAGATATTACATCACATAATATGATATCACATCACACGATATCACGTGACATGACATTATATGATATTACATCACATTATATGGCATGATTTCACATGACTTGACATCACATGATCTGACATCGTATGACATGACATGGCATTACATGACGTGGCATCACATGATATGACATCATATGGTATGACATCAGAGGATATGACAACACATGACATGACATCCTATCACATCACATAAAATCACGCCACATCTTATCACGTCATTGCACCTCATCTCATCTACGTGAACAGAAAAAGAAAAGGATATAAGCAAAGATGTGAAAAATAAAAGCAAAGATGAAGACCAAGGTAAAGTTACCGATTTCAAAACCAAAAACACCGTTGGAAAAGTAATATTCTGTAGATGAGGAGAGGTTTTATAGTTTCGAAATTGGTTGAAAATCGTCGTTTAAAAATTTCCATATTTGTGTATGGTTGTTTTTGCAACCTGTACAATTGAAGCTGTTTCGCATTTTGTTTTACTTCGTATTTGAAATTAAACTTTGAAATAAAGATAAATATGAAGATGAGAAACAAGTGATAACGATGAAGACAAAAAAAGGCAAAAGTGAAGATAAAGACGCACTAAAAGGAGTTGCCTATACGCCGCTATGTCTGAATTTGGCATCCCCTAAAAACTCATACGGCTGTGTAAAATGACGTTGAGCAATACCACCAGCTCCGTCAGAATTGGAAAAGACCTCTCCGGGCCGTTCGCCACAAAACGGGGTTTCAGACAGGGCGAACCCCCTTTCATGTGACTTCTTTAATCTGATGTTGGAGAAGATAATAAGAGCTGCAGAACTGAACCGCTCAGGAACAATTTACTACAAG
>NW_023465097.1:0-9394 GCF_013731165.1 Rhagoletis pomonella
AATACTCATTTGAGTTACTTTTCCTAATCATGTTAGTGAAAAACAAAACTTTCCGCAAGTTCCATAATTTGCTAAAATGCAAATGATAATTCGTTGGTGCAATAGGGCCCTGGTTGCTTCGGTTGACTGTCTAAGCAAAAGAAAGTGATTGCATGTCCTTTTTCGCTTTGCAGTCTGCTTTCGCCCATTTATTTCTTATAATCGCAGCTAAGCAATTGCAAATGTATCGAAAACGATGAAAAGCTGCTTGCTTAAAAAAGCAAGATTTTGTTGCTTATGCTATTTTGTAGTCAGCAATTCAAACCCTGGTATTAATGCACATTAGAGTGGTCCAAGTTTTGTATGTGGTGAAAAAATTGCATCCACGTCTCTGAAAGAATTAGAAAATTCGACGATGATGCTATTCTGTCTAATTGAAAATCCTGTACGCCAGTGCTTAAACTACGGCAATTGAAGGTAAACAATGGAAATACTTTCTTTGCATTATAAAACATACGTTTTCAATTGTTTTAGGTCGATTCAGATGCAGCTTGCAACTCAATTGTGGATACTGTTGCTCTCCGAAAATGCTTATAATTTTTTTTTGAAACAAGATGTTGCCCTGGAATCGATGCTACTCATGATAATGCGACGTGCAGGGTTGTTGAGTGTGTGTTTTGTCATATTCGTATATGGTATCACCAAAAGAGCTCTTTGGGACTTATGAATCGCTATCGCACAGGCAGAGACTAGAACAGTGTTTCCCTGTGTTCCAGGTGCGCCCACAGGGGTCCACTGGAGACTTAACGGGGGCTACGTGAGCGTAAAAAATATGGGGGTCCATGAGTTTTAAGTGGGGTCAAAATGGTTGCTTCATAGCCGCTTTATTTAACATTAATTTTTTTGAGTGGTATAGTGCTCTTGTCGCACTGCTACACTTACCGTCGCTTTGTGTTTTCATACGTGGGGAAGCCTTAAAGGCCGCCTGCAGAATAAAAGGAAACGGATGTTGGTATAACACTGGGTGGGGTGAGGCGGAAATTGCTGGGGGCAGAGATCTGAGCACTTGTGTCTTTTCAATACCACGGGATAATACGCCACCATTACCTTTGTTGAAGAGATTCTATAGTGTTTAATTCCCTGAGGCTGAATGTTCTCTTAATACCAGCACTGAGCCCGGACTCACACATTTTCGAATCTTTACTGTTGGCTCCAAAACTGACTCTGAGTCAGGATCTGGGATCTCCATCGAATTTAATGGGTATAAGCTTCACTGTTCTCTTGGGGAGAAATCTTCGGTCTTCTAGCCTGATATATTTGTAATCCTCAAGTCCATGGACTACGTGGTGGAAAGTAGGTGGAGCGGACGGAGTTTACGTGTCTGCAGTGACAGCAAAGCTGTACTTGAGTCATTGGCCAGCCCTCTATCTAAGTACTTCCAAACTAGTCCGGCAATGAATAAATTATGTTGGTAAGCATAACGAGATTGCTCTACTGTGGGCGCCAGGTCACTCTGGAGTACCTGGTAATGAGAAATTTGACCATTTGACCACAGTTGGCTTAGACCAGGCATTCCTCGATGTGCAACTAGTTATAGCACTCCCCACTTCGGCCATCGAAGCCAACATCAGAAACTGGGTGAATACTTCGCTCAGCAATGACCGGGAGGCATCGAGGGGATGCAGGTGGGCACGGTACTGCAGACAACTTGTTGGACTGCTGACTGGTCACTTCACGTGGCACAAACACTTGACTGTGATAGGCGTAAATGAAAACTTCGTTTGCCCATCCTGCCTTGAAGAGGATGAGACGGTGGAACACCTTTGTTGTTGTTGTTGTTGTAGCGGCTACAACAACCCCGCCCAGGGCGGTTGGTATCTCAGTCGTTGTCGTCAAGTTCCACTAACGGCAGCCCTAGGAAGCGTGCAGCTTCTGTTGGGTTGGTCCACAGGGACAAAGCCGTTAGGGTTGTCGGGTTTTCCGGGCACGCGGAGAGATGTTTCGAGTCATTTGGGGTCTCTCCGCATGCCGGACACTCATTTGGCACATCCTCATTCAATCTACTCAGGTAGGACTTTAACCTGCTGCAGTAGCCAGAGCGAAGTTGGACTATTGTCGTTCGTGTCTCCCGAGGCAGATGAAGCTCCGTCTCGTCTATGTCCGGGGGCGGTATGCCTAGAACGGCATTCACAGGTCTAGAGTCTATATAACTCGAGACTTACTCCCTGTGAATGCCGTTCAGGGCCAGTCGGTAAGGTGGAACACCTTTCGTGACTATTGCTTGCTTGGTTGTTTATCATCGGTTTTTCTAGATGCGGTCTTTCCTCTATTGTCAGTTTCTGAATTTAAAATTTGGCATACAAAGCTTTCCGGTTTTGTTGTTTCAAGTCTTTATAAATGTGAGTGATAAATATTTTTCGCGTGAATTTTAAACTCAGACCGATACAAATAAAAATGATGCCATCAAAACAAATAAACTATTTTACAAATACGCCACATGTAAATTTATGAGTGAGCCAAACATGTGAGGAGTTTATGGTGAAGAGAATGTAAATAACTCCCCAGAGCGAGAGAGTACTTTGATGTTTTACGAGATCTGTTTTTAAAACTTCCAAGTGTGTAATCACATTATTTTTATATATAGAACACAAAAATATGTTTTATTTTTATTTTTTCCACTCCGAATTTACATCGTTAGATCTAATCTTCACATTTTTTATGAGCTTCAGGAATACATACGTTACAAACGTAGCAGCAGGGGGTCCACCGAACCCCGAAACCTTTGAACTAGAGGAAAACGGTCACGCTTTACCATTACTGTTTTGTCAGGAACTAATGGTATATAGCAGTGATTCCCAAAGTGGTCCAGGTGGACCCCAAGGGGTCCACGGGAGACTCGACAGGGGTCTACAAAGGCGTAAAAAGTATGGGTGTCCACGAGTTGTAAGTGGGGTTCCACGAAAAATCATCTGCTCTCGATAGTAAAGAACCAAAATGGTTGCTTGATAGCCTATTTATTTAACTTTAATGTATAGTGACGCACTAGTGAACTTAACAGCCAAACTGCACTTAGGGCATTGGCCAGCCCACCAACTAAGCACTTCCAAACTAGTTCGGCAATTCAACTCTCGACTAAATTATGTTGGCAAGCATAACCAGCTCGCTTTACTCTGGGTCCCAGGTTACTCGGGAGGGGAGGGTGAAATAACACAAACGGCAATAACGCAAATTTGTGTTATTTTCCAATTGAATGTGAAATAACACAAATTTGCTTTATTTCATTTCTCGTTGAGCAACAAGACCAACTTTTAAACTTAACAATTGAGTAATAAAGCAAAATTGTGGACATATGTAGGTAGTCACCCAGTTACATTTGACAAAAGTAGTACTTGAACAAGTTAATTGGACGGATTTGTAAGTATACAATTTTGAAAGTGCCCAGCGTCGCGCTCGCGTCCCCCGCTTCCCTCCCCTCCTTTTGCAATTATGCGCTGCTGTCATTATAACCGTTTAGAAAAAATAATAATAAAATGACACTAGTTCACTTCTGAAACAGCTTTTTAATGTCCAAGTAATGGGAATTATTGCATATGGTGTTATTGAATGCACCCCACCCATGGCGGAATTATACCAGGTGAAGTAATATTAGAGTGAGAAGAAGTATTTTGACACTGCCTTATTTGAAAACATGCCTATAAAATGTAACTATAAGACAGCCGAATGCCAGAAAATAAAGCGAGGAAGCTGTTTTATTACTTCACCTGTTTATTGCGCCTTTCATCCCACCTGCTTGTACCGAGTATACGTTTAAATTTAGAAATCTGAGAGTAGGTTAAATTTTACATATTTTTACATCACTACTTCGCACCACATGTTCATTCGTCTTCGTAAACGAAATCCATATTTCGGATATGGCGAAACCAGTGATGATAATGCAGAAATTTTAACTGAAGATAAACTCAAAACAATATTCTCTGTGCTATATGCTGCGAACAGGAACGGCAAATTTGTTTGTTCCATGACATGGCGGAATTGGAGTAATTAGAGCGAGAAAAAGATTTTAACACTGCGTTATTTGAAAAATTGCCTTTAAAATTTGACTATAAGGCAGCCGAATGACAGAAAATAAAGCGAGAAAGCTGTTTTATTACTTCACCTGTTTATTGCGCCATGGTTCCATGCAAACATTTTAAGGTTTTCCAGCAATGTTTTCAACATATTAAAAAGCATGCAGATAAAATTCATACAAAAGCGCTATGTCCAATTTTTTGAGCAGTTATTAAAGACCACTCTTTTCCTATATTTTGTTATACTTTTCATAAGTAAAAATGTTTTGTGAATATTACTTTCTTCGTATGAATTATATGATAAAAATAAAAAGGATGCCATCAACACAAGTAAGCTATTTGACAAATACATCGCATGCAAATTCACGAGTAAGCCGAACATGTGATGAGTTTATTTATTGCTCTTAATAAATATAACTCCTCAGAGCGAGATAGTTCTTTCATGGCTTTACGAGCTCTGTTTTTTAAAACTTGCAAGTTTGTAATCACATTATTTTATTAAATTGAACACAGAAAAATATTTTATTTTTAGGATTGCCACTCCCAATTTAGTTTCGGAACTCACCCGCGATGCAAAATTACATCGTTATATTTAATCTTCACATTTTTTTTATCAACTTTGGGGATATGTTAGAAATGAGCATCAGGGGGTCCACCGAGACCAGTAAAGTTTTGAAAGGGGTCTACGAGAAAGATAAGTTTGGGAACCTCTGGTATAGAGGATGTATTGCGATTTATTGGTACCGCCAGTGGAGAAAGATTGTGCTTTTGTATTGATGCCGCGGCTTTTCATCTGATTTTTTCGCCAGTTTTGGGAGAATCCTGCCCAAACGAGCGCTCGACAAACAAACTTATATCAGCTTATTGGCTATCCTGCAAGAATCGTTGGATCATGTGGTCCGTTTGTGCCATATCCGAGTACATACCTACAAAATACTCTTCTGTAATGCCGTATCTCTACACCAGCTTATTGTTACCCGATCAGTGCTCTAGTTTTAACGATCGAGAGGTAGATCTCCATGGAGTTACACCTTGAAGAAGTTTTGTGCTTCTGATCTAATAGAGAGCTGGAGTATATGGTTCTGCCCTAGGACATCGCTATGTTAATTGGGAATCATTCTTCATATGCATTTTGGTTAATTTTGGGTACTCCTTGATTCTTGGGGGTACTCTCTACATGCGTGCGTGGAGTAGTCGCGTTTTTGCATCGTAGCTTCACACACACGTACTAACATACACACATATTAGCGACCGGCAAAGCGACGAGAACAGCAAAGAAAATAAAAACAAAATCATTTCGATTTGACTTCAACCCTCCGCTTGAATTATATGAGCTGACATATTTACACACGTAGATTTTACGTCGGCACATAAGCACGCAAACGCGTATTGGCTATCTTAACGTACGTAAAAACATACATACATATGTACATACCCATTGGCGTAGCCAGAATGAAATTTAGGAGGCGGCTCGACCCTATTAAGCTGGCATTTCAGGAATTTATTAGAATAGCATGCCACAAGTGGGATTAGAAATGCTCTTAACCCTTTCCGATCAAATCCGCCCTGATGAATATAAAAATTTTTCTTCTTAATTACAAGGTTCATAGAGCCTCATAATACCAAAAAATAAATAAAAAATATTCATTAGGAACTATTAGGACTACATCAAATTTGTGCAATATATTGTGCAAAAGTCCGCAACGGTGTAAAATCACTCAAGAAAACTCAATAAATATTTCACTAAGTTTGACGGAATAAAACTTTTATTTCACTGAAAATTAACTTATGTATGTACAAAATTATTGATTTTACTGCAGATATGTTGGAATGAATACTTTATATCTTTTTAAGTATCTTTAATTAAGATTTGCATTAAAGATTTTAAATTTTCTCCATGAGAAGAGAATTATATAAAGAAATTTTCAAAAATTTCAGATACAATTACAATATAAAATACAAATGACCCGTTTTAATAAACCTTCCCGGTTTTTCTGCCTCCAGTAGATCAAGAAATCAAAAACCTACCCTTTACTACAACAACAGCGCACAAGCTCTTCAAAACCCGCAGCAAAAAACACCCTAATTGCCTGTTCAACTGCAACCTTTGCGGACGTTTGTACAATATATTGTACAAGACACTTACAACCTTTCGGTGTAAATGTACAATATATTGTACATTTTTTATGACCGCTCGGAAAAAATATTTTAAATCATAATAGTTTAATTTTAGCATTTTTATATGATGAAATAGCACGCTTCCAATGTTACAAAAAATTAAATGTACAATATATTGTACAAATGCAGGAAAGGGTTAAAGTCAGATTAAATGACATTGAAAACATAGTTATGTATATTTGGAAAAAAAATATATTGAAAATATGTATAAAAATCCATTAGATGGCAAGGTAAAATAGCACACGCCGTAGCATCGTCCGAGATTGCTGCCACATTATTACCCGGCGGTAAAACACCACATATGATGTATAATTAAAGCGGAAAATGGAATATACAAATTTGTATAACAACAACTACATAGCAATGCATGAAAATTACAGAAATTTGTTTGAATTTTGATGTCTAAGCTTAAATGTCAAACCCACGCATACGGATACAAGACATAACAAGGTAGAAGTGATTTCGACATTTCTCTCTTTTGAACTGCGACTAAAATGTCAACTCTTAACCCTATACTATTCAAAATCTGAGTTTTTTTAATATAAGTTTTCAATTGTGAGCTGTGCGACTGATTTTAAATACATAATAAAATGAAGACGAATTACGGGCGGTATGTTGTGTTTGACAAGAGCCAGGACAACAAACTTGTGCGTTATTTTAAAACTCCGAAGTATCAATGCTTCATTAGGAGACTCTTCACGTGTGCGCGAAGACCATTTTAGTGCCAGTGACTTTATTTGCTGCCCATAGCAGCCGGGTATTTCTAAGCGGACGCGTTTGTTCGCAGGTGCAGGAATTATTATGCCGAATATACACGGTTAGACCAAATTTCAAATGGTGGTCTAACAAAACCTAAACCGGAATTCCTTGTTGACATAAAGAAACTGAAATTAACTTTTAATAAATTTAATGGCAAGGAAATTTCGAATTGCAAAAATTTAATAGCTGAATTATTGAAGTTAAGTTCTGAGTAAATTTAGAATAATCAAACCTTTTTTTAAATGTCTAATATACTTTAGAATTAAGTATTTGAATAAAAAAATAAATGCTTAAAGACATTGGGCTAGTAAAAGCAAGAAAATTGCAAAAATGGGTTTATAAATGAGTGTGTTTCACTTAGTGTGTAATTTTGTGTAAGTATGCATTTCCACATTTACATTAAAACGAAAAGGCAATACCTAAAATGAAGCTGATTCTAATGAGATTTTAAAGATTTTCATATCTACAAAAACATTCATTTCAAAGATATTAGCCCGCAGTTATAGTCAAAATAAAGTCGACTCTAAAGCTAAAAGCCGCTTTTTTTGACAGATGTCCCATTGAAAGTTATGTCAAAAAGCTGCTTTTAACTTTAGGAGTCGACTTTATTTTGACTATAGCTACGGGCCGTTGAGTTTTATCAAATATGGTAAATGCATAACAATGGGCTAATCTCTTTGTTTACATTTTTTGACATTACAGTCAGCTATGAGAGAGCTCGACTGAATTGTCACTTCTACCTTGTTGAATATGCCTTGTACGGATACGCATTCTATGGAGGTCCGCCCTTAGAGAGTAACGAATTTCCTATTAGCCTGAACACAATGAAAACTACGAGCTACGGACCACAAATTCAAATTATTTTCCCATGTATTCTTATGTAGATATTTATTTTGGCGACGACAGGGCTACGCGACCACTGTGGTTGTGGCCAGATTACATCTATTTATATTTTTCCAGCGACAGATAAGGTTCTTCTTCTTCTGTTATGTCAAACTTATACAAATTAATGATTTCGTTGCCGTGTCAAAAAAAAATCATGTCGCCATCAACAAAGCGTTTAGACAATGAAGATAACAAATTAGAAGCTATGACCCGTAGCTCGTCGTTTTCGATGTGTTCAGCACTAACATATGTGAGCAAAATTACGCCTTATCGCACAAATTGGACGCAAGATTGTTGTTTTATAGTGTGGGGTGAATATACGATGGCGAATAGGAAGGGAGTAGAAGCAGTGGACCGAAAGTTAAAGCATTTTCGTAGAAACAATGGTGTGGTAGGGTTATAGTTCTCTATTCCGGCGATTTCCGGCAAACACTGTCTGTAGTGTCAAAAGGTACCAGGACCGACGCAATGAGCGCTTGCTTAAAGGGTCTCATATTTAAAAGGCGCGTTTGAGTGTCAACATGAAAGTGCGAATTGGTGGCAACTTGCTAGCTGAAGAATCTTGTACAGTGTTGCTGATTGCTGGAGGAAACTTACCGCAAGAGAACAACCAGATACCAGAAATACTTGAAAATGTTGTTTCTGCAGTGTATGGAAACGTTGGTAAAAGGTTGCAACATTATAAATCTTGGATATGCGAAAGAGATTTTTTAATACACAAAAACGATCAAGCTGCATTAATTAGTAACAACATACAATCTTTGTCAAAGGTACTGAAGTTGTATATACATACATATGTACCTCAATAAACACGGTAATCAAATTATGCAGAATAATTCCTTAACTCACTCTCTACAAATGGCCACCAAATCGTATTTAAAGTTGGTGTACCGTTTATGCTGGTTAGAAGTCTAACGCAACTGAACTAGACTTAAGCTGAAATTAGTCGAGATCGCAGAACGTATACTTAAACGCAGTCTGTATACGCAGAATTTTGTCGATTACTGGAGCCCTCAGTGTTGCTTACTACACTGTTGCCACTCATCAATGCCTTTTCATAAACTTACCCTTTCAACTACAATTTTTCGTGCTATAATAGATTTTAGCTAAATATTCAACAATAACCTTATTCAATAGTAAATTTTAAATATTTTAAACATATTTTGAATAGGAACTTATATCTTTTTTACCATCTGTAAAACTGAGAAGTGGCAACCATCTAAAGAAGGAGAAATCAGCTGACACGGAAAAATCTAAATTCCGCAGATTTCTGCGCGACGGGCTACAACTACAGAAAAATTCTGCGGTGATGAGTTTTCATTTACATGGCGCTTTGGTAATACAGATCGTGTCAGCTGACTCGGGTTTACGTTCTTGACTAATTTCAGCTTTAAGTTTTTAAATCTGCAAAAAAAAAATCTAATTATAACTAGTGATGTGCTGAGTCGGTACTTTTAAGTATTGATGGAGACTCGGTACCGACTTAAAAAGTATCAAATACTTTCGATACTCGGTACCGAAATATT
>NW_023465098.1:0-9393 GCF_013731165.1 Rhagoletis pomonella
ATTAGTTGAAAGTAGAATGCAAAGTTGAACAATGCAAACGCCTTTTTCTGGCGAATATTTTGATATTTTTTTATATTGTGATATTTTTAGTCATACAATTTTTTTTTTCGTGCAACCCGGCTTGAGTTGAACGCAAAAGTTGCCTGAAAAATCGCCTCGTGCGAAAGCCCCATTACGCCACTTCTCATTCGACGTTGTAGATCACGTTCCCTATCTCAGTCGTTCAGTAGCTGCGTGTTCTTTTTATTCTTCCTGCGTTCGTCCAGCACGAATCGCCAATTGCGGCTGTGTAAGCCAGCGTTGAATATTCTCCTGAGAACATTAAAAGTGAGACATCAAAGAATTCGAATTACCATATTCGAAACAATCGAGCCATAACCGCGAAAGAAACGTAAGCTCCAAATTTTTTTATTTGCCGTATTCATTAAATATTGCATATTTTCCACAAACAAATAGCTTCTTTATATCCATCATCTGGCAAACAAATACAACAAAAAAAAGCTGAAAGTGGACCTTCCATTCTCGAGTTATGCATAGAAATATTGGTATATACATAGAAATATTTATTTTTAATAACAATCGGGGGCTACCATCTAGCGGTAGCTTTCGGAAAGGTGAAAAAACGTATATATAATACTTGCGCCGGGTATTTAATGTTCGGCTCCGCCCGAACTAAAACTTTCTTACTAGTTAATTTTATTTTCTTTTTCGATGGTCATATTATTGCCTTTTTATTTTCAGGCAATATTGAAAAGAATTTTTCACTATTGAATAAACAGTGAGTTAGGTATTTGCAAATTATTTTTATTTTCAAATAGCTTACGTATAAACGTAGTAACTGTTTCTTTGTTTCTTTAGCTTTGACTTTTCGTTTCAAATTCATTGGAAAATTTGAGTGATAATTTCCAAAAATTGGGTTTTTGTAAGTAAATTTTTGGTTAAAAATATACCTTATGTATCCAGTGCAGTGGAGCAGTGCCTCGGATGGCTACGATAATGCACTTTGGTCTAACAAATTAAACGCATAACTATTTTATAATATAACTGATAGTATTCAGAAATGTAATTTTAAAATGTTAACGAAAGTAAAGGTCGTAATACAATTTCCTTTAAAATTAAGATATTTAAAAACTAAGTACGCATATACATGTACTTTAGAACTTAAGGAAAAAATACAAATAAAATTCCATACGGGCTAATATGTAATTTTTAGTAGAATTTAAGAATAATTAAATCAAGATAACGGTATAATTTAATTTGCTTTAATATGAATAAATGAAAGACGGAAAATAGTCCTTATTTTTTAAATTTTAACCATCATCATATGCGTTTGGTACGATCGTGTGGCTTTTAAGTTTTACAAATAATAATTTTAAGGTAGAAAAATGTAACTGAATAATAATCATTGAAATCAATATATTGATCGAAAAAATAAAAATTAAGTTTAAGTGACTTGCGCCTACTTAAAGAAAGCATCCCTGGTCAGCTTTTGATTCTTCAACGCATCCCTGCGTATATTCTCTAGAAAAGCATCCCTACTTGGAATTTAATTTTCGAACTTCCAGTGTTGGGTATAAATACACTAAGCGCATTTCCAACCTCCCTTCTTTCAACATCTACCAGACATCAGGCGACGTCGGTGCGATCAACCAGATCATCAGTGTTGCCAGAACTTTTCAGGGCGACCGGCTAGATTGGACAAAAAAAACGGCTAAAAACGGCTAAAATGTTTCAACCAGAATTAATTTTTTTTTTGAATACATAAACTACAAGTAGAAGGACTAGTCAATCCATTGAATTTTTTTTGGTTAATAAAGATTATTTATACGTAGCTAAGCTGTACACCACTTTATTTTTGTTTAACAAAGGAAAGCTTTACATCAGAAGTAATATTTGTATTACTTAAATATAAAAACAGAGATAAATTACAAACTTATGGCGTTTTCTTTTCTATTAAACAATTTTGCCTTCTTATAAATATTGGATCATTTTCAGTAGGTTGCTTTTTGTCCCGCAAAATGGCTATTTTAGCTGAAAGTATGAACCTTTTGCTTAGTCGGAGAGCAATATTTTGAGAAATGAACACGTAAAGCTGTGAAAGCAGAGGGCATTGACATTCGTTGTTGTTGCCGACCACTTCACTTTTAACAAGTTTATGACATTTAACTAAAATCATGCCACCAGATTCACTAGCAGAAAAATTTTTGTTTCTTAAAAAAGTAGAAAAATTTGAGAATTTGAAGTTAGTGAAGTTGGATGAAAATATTAAAAGTGTTGCGCGTTTCCAAACTGCCAGAATTCGGTACACCTGAGCAAACGTTCGAATATAAAGTTTTTTGCTTTTCCAAGGTAGGGTACGTAGGTTGATAACAAATTGCTGACGCAAAATATCTTTAAACCTCTGAAAGATGTACCATTATCCGTGGAACAGGAAAGAGGTCGAGTTAAAATAGTGCCTGCAACTTGTAACAGTACCAATTTTTGGATTCTCGGATTTTTTTGATAAAGATGTGGTGCTGCTAAAAATATATATACAAAAATATAAGCACGAAACTATGTATTTGTCACAAGAATTATCCACATAAGATGAAAACTACTGCAGTTTTATTTTATAAAATTAAAAAAGTATGTTTGCACCATGTATTGTCTTCCCAGAGAGTTTTGCTCCACATCGAAATTCGTGCTCTTTTATTTTCTAAGTGTAGCGAATAAAACTTCACACTTAAATTCAAGACATTCATAACAAACATTTTATGCAGAAAATTCCCGCTCCCAAATATAAACTGGGACGCAAAATTGAAGCAAGTTTTGCCTATTTTTCTTTAGTTTATTATTATTTTTTATGAATATGTAGCACATTACTTAACAAACAACATATACTACAAACAGATTTCACACTTGGTGTAAAAATTATGAAAATTCTGCAAAATTTCCGCAAAACTTGTAACTTTTTAATCTGCTAAAATGACGCGTCCCAGTTTATGTGTATTTGGGTCACTCGCTTAAAACAAAAAACATTGAAATCGGCTCACTATCTGATTGTTTTTCAATTTTATGTAACACAGTCCGACATGAAAATTTTCTCAGAGATAAGACTAGCCATTTCTAATAGATTTTAGAGCACTAAATTTGTAAAAATAAAAACTTGTATATTTGAATTTTAATAAAATAAGGCGAAGAGCAAAATCGGCTAAAATCGGCTAATTTTTTTTGCAAAACGGCTAACAAATCGGCTGCCGGCTAAATCGAATTTTTTCCGGCTGTTTGCTGTCGCAACCGGCTAAATCTAGCCGGAAAACGGCTAAAATGGCAACGCTGCAGATCATCGATAAACCAACGTGGGACCAACAATTCCGCACCACATTCATCCGAACATCAGTTTCAACAAGTAAAACCATCGTTTAATATCCATGCGACGATCCAACACCATAGGAACGCTCGCAACCTACAACTTATTATCCATCTCAATATCTAATTGCTAAGTATCAACCGAATCCTAATCCCTAAACTCATCTTAAGAACTTTCGTATCAAATGGCTCATGCTTTTCGCATTCATTCCCAGTCAACATTTATTAAATCCTCTTTTAATCGTACATTTTCTAAATTGTAATAATTTTAATAATTTTAAATGTAATAATTTTATTAATTTGAATTAAATTAAAATAAAATTGAAATCACCATACATTTGTTCAATAATTTTAAGGTAGAAAAATATAACTGAATAATAATTATTGAAATCAATATATTTGATCGAAAAAATAAAAATTAAGTAATAATAATTTATTTTGAGCGAAAAAATGAAACTGTAATTACACTGGTTTACAGAAAAAATATTTTAATGATGCAAGCTTCATTTAACCGGTGTGGGGTCCATTGATATATGTATGTATTGGAAATAGTACCCAAAAAGTAGTAAAAATAATCCTAATTTTTTCCCCCTTTTTCTACTACCCCAAAATGCATGGCTGCAATTGGCATGCAGAAAAAGTGAGGTTATGTAAGTGACATCACCTTATATTTATTTCACCATGCTCCAAACAGATGCAACGTTTAAAATTTTGTGTGTACAAATACAAATGCTGGGGATAATAAAAAAGAAAAAAGGCAATAGACGACGCGGAGAGTAATCGTTTTCAAGTTTCTAGGTAAGCCAAGTCAAGGTTAAGTCTTGCATAACCCAGATTTGAAGAATTCTTTTTAAAAAGTTTTACAAAAACCTGACACATCTGGTTTGGCATGTAAGCGGTGTTTAAACAACGATATCGCCATTATCCTAGATTCTTCAAGTGAAGATGAAAGTTAGGCGGATACATCCGACATTTTCAGCCCCGATGCAATTCTCATTATTTTTTATTAAATATAATGTTCCAATTTTAAAATTCAAATATTAAATAAAATAAACATTAAACATTAAATTGTTTAAATTTTTTTATTTAACTAAATAACTTAATTTACTTAGTTAATTTAATTGTTCCTTAAAAATACTTGAGATCCGCATTCTCATCGGCGGATGTCTAAAATTCCACATTCGCAGCATCCCTATTGTCAACCAATAAAAGTGGAACGATAATCCACAAGAGAAAGCAAAGAATTTCTAAAAAATCGATTGTTCAACACAAAGTCTGATGCCGTCTTGAGACGTACTTAATATATGTTAAAATAAAATCAAAAAATTTTTAGGTGAATTCTGGTCGCTTAAAAGCGAAGTGATTTTGTCGAAGAGTAAGTGCAAAGGGTTGGCCATAAAAGTGAAGTGAAAAACTTCGATCGTAGGGAAAACGGAAACGCTGCACAGTGGTCGAAAAGGCTCATTTAGCGGCGTTTAATTAATAGCGCTTAGGGAAATTTTTTTTTGTTTGTGTAATATTTTTTTTTTTTAGTTGAAAATAGATTAAGCTACAATGTTAAACAAAAAAAAAATTTTTTAAAATATATTAATATTTTTGTTTTTTGTGAAAGTTGCAACTTTTTTTTCATATTTACGACATTTTTTATTTCATTCAGGAAAACATTATAAAGTTAATATATTTAATGTTTCACATTCTTTTGGGCTAAAAATATATTAAACTGTTGGAATACTACTTTCAAATACAACCCTCATGCTATTTCTTCTACTTTGTATCCACTTCTTTCACATGTATCATATGTATCACATACTCATATTCTGTTACTGCATTAAAGACTATTGAACTTGACGGTCGTGTTTTATTCGAATGTACACTGCGAGTAAGTCTCTAACAAGGGTTATGGGCCCAGAGACGGTCTAAGTTTAGCATATATCGGAAATTAATTGAAAATAAAAGTCGGTCAAACAAAATATAAAAATTAAAATTTTTACGTTTCGTAAGAAGCAGTATAATGAGTCTATCGTATGCCCAAATTGATAAACTCGATGGCGAGAACTATGCCACCTGGGTAGTGCACATGAAGAGCCTCCTGATCACGCAGGATTATTGGCACGTTATAAAAGATGAGTGTCCATCTGATGCAGCGGCAAGTGACAAGCTGAAATGGGAAATCATCGACCGAAAAGCGCTAGCTATGATAAACTTATGTGTAAAGTCATCAGAGCTTCTTCATCTAAAGAAATGCAAAACAGCAAAGGGTGCGTGGGATGTGCTCAAGAGTATGTATAACGCCGACGGACCAGCACGAAAGGTTAATCTTTTCAAAAGATTAGTAAAATTTAAGTTCTCTATGTCAGAAAAGTTTTTAGTACAACTTAATGAATATTCGTCAATTGTGGACAGTTTAAATGAAATCGACGTGACTGTACCAGACGACTTATTAAGCTTATTGTTGTTGTGCAGTTTGCCAGAGGAGCTGGAAAGTTTTGTAGTCGCAATTGAAAGTAGAGACGAATTGCCGAAACTGCATAATTTGAAAATTAAAATTCTAGAAGAGGAGCAGCGACAAGGCGAGAGAATGACAATAATGAAAAAGTGTTTGCAGCGAAAAAGTACTGGAAGAGAGAGCAACGTCCAGCAGCTGGTAGTCAAAGTAGGAGCAGTGATAATGATAACTGCAGCAGTAGCAACCGCAAGAAATACAACAACTACAAGCGTGACCTGAATGACATTAAATGCTTAAAGTGCGGAAAACGTGGGCACGTTAAAGCAAAGTGCAAGTCTGAAAATCAACCACCAGCCGTTCTGAGTTTATTTTGTACGAACGGCAAGAGAAGCAAAAACATGTGGATATTGGATAGCGGAGCTTCCTCGCACATGTGTAATGATAAGAACTTTTTCTGTTCTATGAGACATTATTCGCAAAAAATTTTGCTTGCTTCGGGTGATGTTGTGAACGCAAAAGGTATAGGTAACATCAATTTATACTCCAACTATACTTCAATTGAACTACGCGAGGTGTTATATGTGCCGGACCTGAAGTCAAATTTCTTGTCTGTAAGCAAAATAATAAGCAACAAAAACTCAGTGCATTTTTTCAAAAACAATGCAATGGTGAAAGACTCCAGCGACAGTATGATTCTGAGAGCTGACTTAGACAACGGTTTATTTGTTGTAAGCCTGGTTCGCAAAAGTTATGAAAATTTAAATTCTGCAGTAGCCGCAGAAAATGATTTGTTTAAATGGCATCGGAGATTTGGTCATTTGAACACAGCAGACCTGAACATGCTAATAAAAAGGGATATGGTTCGCGGTTTAGTTATTAATAAATCTGCGGATTTTGAGTGTGAAACGTGTGCGCTGTGCAAGATAACAAAGAAACCATTTCCACGGTATGCAAACGTAGCGACAAAAGACGTTTTAGAGGTTGTGCGCAGCGACATATGTGGGCCAATGCGTACGCATTCACAAGGTGGCTCTAAATATTTCATCACATTTGTGGATGATTTTTTCTAGGTACATTGAGGTGAAATTTTTACGACAGAAGTCCGATGCTTTTAAATGCTTTAAAGATTTTTTGTTTCGCATAGAAAAGGAAACAGGTCGGAAACTAAAGTGCTTACGAACTGATAACGGAAAGGAATATATTAACGAAAATTTTAAGAAATTTTGCAATGAAAAAGGAATTATCCACGAGACCACTGTAGCCTACACACCCGAACAAAACGGGGTAGCGGAGAGGGTTAATAGGACAGTTGTTGAAATGGCACGATGCATGCTATCGTCTTCGAATCTCCCTCATTATTTGTGGTCGGAAGCTGTTAACACAGCAGCATATATTCGCAATCGTAGTCCATCTAAAATTTTAAAAGATAAGACAGCCTATGAGTACTGGTATGGCGGAAAACCCAGTATTAAACATTTGAAGGGTTTCGGCTGCGAAGCCGTGGTACTTAACAAAAAAACCTACTCGCTCAAAATTTGACGATAAAGGTGTAAAGGTTCGCTTCGGAGGGACATTATATTTTTTGAAAACAACTTTGGAAGCTCGTTCGCTACTATGAATGAAAACCACGATTGTGAATATTCTGAGAAAGAAAGCGTCGTGATCGGTATGAAACCGCAACCATTCATGTTCGACGAAGTAAAAAATACGCAGATAGAATCGCCAATTTTTGACGGTGTAGAAGAGAGTGAAAGTGTAGACGGAAGTAGTGATGAGGGCGAAATAATTGCCCGAAAACGAAAAAGAGGTCGACCAAGAATCTGTCGTGAAGGCAAAATCGGCAGGCCACGTAAGATGTTCATTTCCGATGCAGCGGAGCGATTAAGTATGGCTTTTGAAGATCCTTTTTCGGTTTCCGAAGCAATGAACGGGGATGATAGTGCACAATGGAGAAATGCCATGCAGACGGAATACGATTCTTTGATGAAAAATAACGCATGGACGCTTGTAGACCGACCAGCAAATAAAAACGTAATTGGAAGCAAATGGGTGTTTACTAAAAAATATGGTGCAGATGGTTCCATCGAGAAGTATAAGGCTAGGCTTGTAGCGCAGGGTTGTTCCCAGCGACTGGGAGTAGATTTTTACGACACGTATGCGCCTGTTTCCAGATTTTCGACGATTCGTCTTTTACTTGCTCTCGCAGCGAAATATAAACTTTTTGTGAACCACATTGACGTGGTTGCTGCTTATTTGAACGGCAATTTAACTGAAGAGGTGTACATGCGTCAACCTGAGGGATTCAAAGATAGCAAATATCCAGAACGTGTATGCAAATTAAACAAATCGCTGTACGGGCTAAAGCAATCCGGAAGATATTGGAATAATAAAATCAATTCAGTTCTATGCAATATCGGATTTAAGCGATGTAAATCTGACAATTGCGTATACATCATGTATAAAAGCGACGAGTTGAATATTATCAGCTTGTATGTTGATGATATAATCTTAGCTTGCTCTTCAGAGGTAACAATGAGTTCAATTATTAAGAGGCTTAACGACGAGGTAGAAGCTGTCGACCGAGGACCCATAAAGTACTGCCTTGGTATTGAAGTTGAACGCGCAGATCCCAACGGCGAAATTCAAATTCATCAGCACCGGTATGTGAACGAGTTGCTTAAGTACTGGAACATGGGCGATTGTAATGGGGCACCAACTCCATATTGCAGTGGAACAGTTTTAACAAAGTGTAGCGACAAGGAATGCAAAGGGTTCAAAATGAGCGAATATAAATCTTTAGTTGGTGGTCTATCATACCTAGCAACTACATCGAGGCCAGACATTGCTTATAGCGTTTCGAAGCTAGCACAATTTCACAGCCACTCACATAGTGAACATTTTCAAGCAGCAAAGCGCGTTCTTAGGTATTTGAAGGCGAATCCGAAGGCTGTTATAACCTACAAATCGAACACAGAAAATCTGTCATGTTATACAGATGCTGATTGGGCGGCAGATTCCGTAGACAGAAAATCACAAAGCGGCTATGCTCTTTTTCTTGGTGACGGTTTAGTCGCTTGGGAATCTAAAAAGCAGCCTGTAGTATCTCTAAGTACAATGGAAGCTGAATACATAGCAATGAGTCAGGCCGCCAAAGAGGTTTCCTTGCAACGATTGTCTTGAAGGTGCTACTACAATATTGTGTGATAATCAAAGCGCTCAATTCGCTGTTAAGAACTATGTCTCAACTAAGCGCAGCAAACACATAGATATTAAGTATCATTATATTAGGGAACTATATGCGAAAAATGAAATTGATATTGTACATGTTTCTTCAGCCAAAAATGCAGCTGATATATTTACGAAATATTTATCTTCGGAAAAACATAAGACATTATGTAAGTTTTTGAATCTCGATTTTGTTTAAAATGAAAATGTATTCTACCGAATTTTCACAAATACATACTATGTATATCAATGATTTTTATGAAGAAATGCATTCGGGTTGAGACGGAATATTGTTGGAATACTACTTTAAAATACAACCCTCATGCTATTTCTTCTACATTGTATCCACTTCTTTCACATGTATCATATGTATC
>NW_023465099.1:0-9392 GCF_013731165.1 Rhagoletis pomonella
ACTGCCGCTGCCGTCACCACTGCCACTACCGTTGCTGCTGTCTCCGATACCACTGCCGCTACTGCCTCATTTGTAGATACCGCCGTTGACACTAACTACAATAATAATACGATTGACCTTGCCGCCAATCCCGGTGCCACGGGTATAAACAATATCGATAACGAACTAACTGCATTACGTAAAAGAGTTGAAATGTTGCGGCTAATGAAGGAAATCAACGATTTGGGGGGGCAGTGCTGGCTCATCACAACAACAACGACGATTAGATTATGGAGATATTGAGCACGCACTCCCAAAATTTAGCGGAGATGACATCTCAATGTCCATCACGGATTTTATTCGAGATTTTGAGGAGGTTACTGAGGCATCAGGGGCAGACGATCGTTTCAGATTGGTAGCACTCCGCCGTTGTTTGACCGGTACAGCTAAAGTTTTCTTATCATCTACAACAGCTCTAAATTATGGAGCACTTAAAAAAGCTCTAGAGATGGAGTTTAGTGTACCAGTCACCAGAAATGAAGTTTATAAAATGTTAGCACAACGGCGCTGGGACAAGAAAAAAGAATCATTGCACTGCTATGTACTAGCTATGCAGGCCATAGCAAAGCGGGCAAAGGTGGAAGAACAAGAGGTAATCGAGTTTGTAATCGATGGAATAAGGAACATTGTGCCCAATGCACACTTGCTGCTACCTGCCAGGACCCTTGCCGAACTAAAAACATTAATTCAAAGGTATGAGAGGAAATATTTGGTGAGCGACGTGGTGGCCACAACAGGACGCCGGCAAGCTACAAAGATGTTACAACTGCTCGAGAGATGGGCATATCAAGCCCAACTGCCCTTACCCATTAAGACCAGACGGGTCCTGCTTTCGTTGTTGGCGAATGGGCCATGACCATCGCTCATGCCCGAATCCAGCAAAAATCCTCAAACCAAAAACGCAGGTTGCATCAGTAATGGAAGGCGGAGACGATGAGTCTTACGATGTAAATACATATAATTTTGTGAGTATTATATTCAAGCTAGAGTCAAAGATTTTTTCTGAAGAAGTTTTTTCTTTATTTGATACCGGTAGTCCGGTTAGTTTTATTGGATGGTCACGGGTCCCAAAACAACTGGTCGAGTACAAGAATTTTCAAAATACGAACACGCCCAAATACAAAGGAATTGGGGGCAATCAAATAAATATTATTTCAAAAATTAAATGCCTTGTAAAATTTAATAACAGAATTAATAAAATTGAATTAAATGTTATATCAGATGAAGATATGGTAGTACCTGTTATTATGGGACGTGACTTTCTGCACAAATTTCATATTAGACTTAAGTACGCTAAGAAAGGATATACAAAATCCAAATTATTAGACATAGGAAGAAATATGAAGACATATATGATTGACGAACAAAAAATTGTAACTGATTCCGAAACATTCTCGGCCATTGTAAAATTACACCCGAAACAAAAAGTTAATGTAAATCCTTCTGATTTAACTGCAGAGTTTTGCACCAACGTAGATAAAAATATTGATGTTAATCCCGAAGACTTAATTGCCGGTTTTCGCACCAATGTAGATTCAAATATTAATGTAAATCCTGATAATTTAACTGCCGAGTTTTGCACTAATGTAGATAAAAATAGTAATGTCGATCCCGATGGTTTAACTGCCGCTTGTGTACCTGACATTTTTTGTATTGACGTTTCTTATAACCAGGACGATATAGATATAGATTGTATACTCACTAATGGACAACGCAATAGATTAAAAAAGGTTATTGATGACACTTACTTCAAATCTAATATTAAACCTGAACCCCTCGAGTACGAAATGAAGATTCATTTAACAACTGACGTTCCCTTTCATCATGCCCCCCGCCGCTTATCTTATGCAGAATGTAACGAAGTACAAACAATTATAGACGAACTGTTAAAAGAACAAATAATTCAACCAAGCGACTCACCCTATGCTTCAGCTATTGTATTAGTAAAGAAGAAGAACGGTAAAACACGTATGTGTGTAGACTATCGGGCCCTGAACAAATTGACGGTTAGGGATAATTACCCACTGCCATTAATTGAAGACTGCATTGAGTACCTACAAAACAAACGTTTTTTTTCTGTGTTAGATTTGAAGAGTGGTTTTCATCAAGTCAACATGTCGCCAAATTCAATACCGTTTACTGCCTTTTTAACCCCAAACGGGCAATTTGAGTATTTGAAAATGCCTTTCGGGTTAAAAAATGCGCCCGCGGTGTTCCAACGGTTCATTAATATTATATTTCGAGACATGTTGAATGAGAGGAAGATCATTATTTATATGGACGACATAATTATTGCTACTGAGAACTTTGAAGATCATGTTGTATTGTTAAAAACGGTGTTAGATCGGATTACTTTACGTAACTTTAAGCTTAACTTGAAAAAATGCAATTTGCATTTCAAGAAATTGATTACTTGGGATATAAGGTAACTCGTTCGGGGATAGCACCTAATGATTCTCATATCAGAAGTATTAAGAACTTTCCAACTCCTACGAATCCGAAACAACTGCAGTCGTGTCTGGGGTTATTCTCCTACTTCAGAAGATTCGTACCTTCGTTCTCACGAATTGCCAAACCCTTGCAAGATCTATTAAAAAGAAATGTCCAATTTAATTTTGACGAAAAATGCAAAGACGCTTTCTCCGAATTAAAGTCCAGACTAGTTAAAAGCCCAGTCCTAGCCATTTACAGCCCGGAAAAGGTAACTGAGCTACACTGTGATGCTAGTAGTATTGGATTTGGGGCGGTATTGTTACAACGCCAGGAGGACGGCAAAATGCATCCCATTTCTTATTTCTCTAAAACTGCTTCAAGTCCTGAGAGTAAATACCACAGCTTTGAGCTAGAAACCTTATCTATAATATATGCATTAAGAAGGTTTCGCACCTACCTAGAAGGCATACCATTCACGATAGTTACAGACTGTAACTCCCTAACCATGACCCTTGATAGAAGACAATTGAATTCTCGAATAGCCAGATGGGCCTTAGAGTTGGAAAATTACAACTACAAGATACAGCATCGAAGAGGTGCGTCAATGGGTCATGTCGATGCATTAAGTAGACGAGAGATAGCTGCTGTTATAGATACTGATGATGTAGAGTTCCGTATTCAGGTCGCTCAAGAGCGTGATCAGAGTATTAGAACCCTGCATTGTATGTGCCGTATGAAATGGAATCTAATGTAATACAGTTGATACACGAAAAATTGGCCTACCTATCTGTTGATAAGACGTTGAGTAAACTAAGCCTTTACTATTGGTTCCCAGAGATGCGCACGAAGGTGGAAAAGTTTGTTAGGAACTGTTTAAAGTGCATTATGTATGCCAATCCTCCCCAAGCTAGAGAGAGAAGTCTGTACCCTATCCCTAAGATTCCTTTACCGTTCGATACTATTCACATCGATCATTTCGGACCATTACCATCATTAAAGTCGAAACGAAAGCATATTCTAGTGGTTATAGATGCATTTACCAAATTTGTAAAACTATACCCCACAAACTCCACGAGTACTCGAGAAGTTATCGCAGCCCTAGATAAATACTTTAGCTACTACAGTAGACCGCGACGTGTCATAAGCGACAGGGGGACATGTTTCACCTCACTACAGTTCACTGAGTTTTTGTTAAAGAAGAATATAAAACATGTAAAAGTAGCGGTTGCATAACCCCAGGCTAACGGACAAGTGGAGAGGGTCAACCGGGTTCTGAAGTCGATGTTGGGAAAATTAACTAATGACCTGAACCACGACGATTGGACTAAAAAACTGACTGAGATTGAATACGCCATAAATAACTATATCCACAGTACGTGCCGAGATACCCCAAGTCGGTTACTGTTTGGTGTCGAACAACGTGGAATAATAGTGGACGAGTTTACCGAATATTTCCAAGACAAAATTTGTCCAGACGGTAATAGAGACCTAGATCGTATACGCACTAACGCTTCTAATCTTATACTGGCTAAACAGGAATATGATGCTCACAGGTCGACACAAAAGAAGACTTTACCCAAAACTTACCACGAAGGTGAATACGTCGTTATAAGAAACGTCGATACCAGTCCTGGTACAAACAAAAAGTTGATTCCCGTGTATAAAGGTCCGTACTTAATACATAAGGTGCTCGGTAATGATAGGTACGTGATACGTGATATTGATAACTGCCAGCTAACTCAGTTACCATATGATGGAGTGGTTGAAGCCTACCGAATCAGGAGATGGCAACAAGTACCAGCCCAGAATGTATCGGAATTAGAAAAAACTGCATCAGAAATTGTTAATAATTTAAGTCAGTCATGATCGGGCCGATCATATTGTCAGGTCGGCCGAGTTTAAGATTACAAATAAAAGAAAATGTAAAATGTACACTGTGGCAGCCCTGTTGCTTATGGCAGCACTGAACGCTGAACAATAACAAATTGAAAAAAAGAATAAAGAAAATAAAGAAGAAAGGAAGATACTTCACTTCCGGTTTTGATATAAAGCGAACAACGTTGTTTTCTCTAGCGAAAAAAATAGAATCTTCAACCATCACTAAACACACCAGGAAATCTTTTAGTTTATAACAGAAAAGTTTGTGGCATTTTTTTTAAGTTTGTAGGCAAGGAACTACCCACTACCTTTTTTGTTCTTCCAGGACTCAAATCTTTTGACGGAATAATAGGCGACGATACACTCACGGAAGTTAAGGTCGTACTAGACAGGGAATTAAAAAGCATCGAGGCGAATATTTCCGTCGACCCTAATATTGCCAATTCTATAAGGAAAGAGCTTAACAAAATACTCAATAGATACGAAAATTTGTTTGGTCCAGTTGATCACATCATGGAAATCGAAACCAATGTCCAGGCGGAAATAAGAACAGAAACAGAAACCCCCATTTATACAAAAAGCTACCACTACCCTGTCAACATGCGTGGGGAAGTTGAAAGACAAATCCAGGACCTTCTATCGGAAGGCATAATTCATCCCTCAAAAAGTGTACCAAAGAAATCCCAGGCCGACGGCGAAAAAATACCGAATGGTCATAGATTTAAAGCGACTAAATGCCGTAACGATGCATATTCCATACCAGATATTAACGGCACTATCGCTAGCCTTGGAAATGCAAGGTACTTCACTATACTCGACCTAACCTCGGGGTTCCATCAAATCCCGATGAAAGAATGTGACATCCCAAAAACCGCATTTTCCACCATGAACGGAAGTACGAATTTTAGCGACTCCCTTTCGGCCTAAAAAAATGCACCCTCTATCTTTCAACGCATGAAGACGACGTGCTCAAAGAATTTATAGGCCGCATTTGCTTTGTATACATCGATGATATAATCATCTTTAGCAAAGATGAGGTTACCCATTTAAGGGACATTGAAGTAATCCTTGCCAGACTCTTGGCTGCTGGTCTTAAAGTAAATCGGGAAAAAACACAGTTTTTAAGAACAAGAGTGGAATTCCTTGGATATATTGTAACCTCTGAAGAGATACTGCCAGATCCAAAAAAAAGTAGATTCCATAAAAAATATGCTTCCTCCATGCAATTTGAAGGAGCTTAAGAGCTTTCTAGGGCTAACGTCATATTACAGACAATTCATCCGCCATTATCCAAAAATTGCAAAACCTCTAACTAATCTTACTAGGGGTGAGCACGCACAGGTAAAAGCGCCCCAGTCTAAAAAAGTTCCAATATCCCTGAACGAAGAAGCCTTAAAGGGTACGCGACGAATGAAAAATAAATGCTTGCTATCGTTTCGGCACTGGACGAATATTTACAGACCATCAGCCACTAACCTTTTCACTTAGCAACCGTAATTACAAAGCTGAAGTGTTGCAAGTCCAGAATAGAGGAATACAACTACGAACTTATATACAAGCCAGGGAAATCCAATGTCGTGGCTGATGCTCTTTCGCGATTAAAAACACAGGTAAACCACCTGACATCCTCGCCTGAAATCGCCAGCCAAAATGCAACCATGGGTTCAATAGCAGATTCTGCCAGCAAGAGCTGTTCAACCGGCGACACCATTCACAGTGCTGAACAAGACAACTCGGACCTAATCCCATTTGTTGAAGTGCCACTGAATGTAGAACTAGAATACCCGTAGCCTAATTTATAAACTTTATAAAATTAACTTAGACCATGTTTTCTTCGATATGAAATGATAAAAATAACGAAAAAATTAACTATCCAAACCAATGATATGAATACCTTTCAAGAAATTCAACTTAAAAAAAAAAAACATTTGTAGTAGTGTAATCACAGTGTAATAGCAATATGTACAAGGAGAAGAAACATGGCTTTACCGCCATGGAATAAATAAAATGTACTAATCATACGGCCAACGAATAAACGCCATTACATTGTTTGTCGACTACAACATCAGATGTGCCAAGAACCCAAGCTCGCGCGGCTTAAGTTAAAAAAGTAATTGAAACGGAAAAAATGAGCGAATTAACGCAAATGGAAGGAGATTGCAACCGCCCTGGAATACATGGGCGTGGAGTTTCTGCCAACGAATTACTAGCCACAACGGCAGGCGCAACGGTACAAGGTGACGCCAATCGAGGAGCAAAGTTGCCGGCTATGCAAGACGTCAACAGAACCGTTAATAACGGCCACACTCAGCGCAACTCAGCTGCAGCGACGTGAGGCGGGCAACGCGAAATCGCTCTTGCAGAAGTTGGCGAATCAAAAGTAGAGGAGCGCCAATCACCTAGATCGACGGCAGCCAAGGGAATAGAAAAACACGAAGCAGTAACGGCGGTGGTATGCGGCCATGGACGAATGCCTAGAAAAACGGTTGCGAATTTTACAACTGGAAGCGGAGTTTAACAGACTCGACGAGGGCAGAATAAATCGCACCGTTCCGATTAACTTAAGCGAAATTGAGAAAACAATTCCGAACTTCAGTGGCGACAGCAAAGCAAACGTCGAAAAGTGGCCGCCTTCTTACGGGAAGCGCTCAAATTTTGTACGCATAAGCCGCATCAACACGTGGACCAAGCTGAAAGCTAGACTCATAAATGAGTTTAAAAAGCCTCTAAGCGTAATGGACGCCTTCCACCAACTAGAAACACGTGTATCCATGCAGGAGCTGGCGCACTGGGCACCGATCGAGGAGTACGAACTAGTAGAGTTCATCATCGATGGATTAAGAGACAAGTCAGCAAAAACGATTGTCTTCAGCGGCGTGACAACCACTGAAAAGCTGAAGTTGATTCCGTGGTGCAACAAACGGAGCCCCTCAATCGCAAGCGGTGGCGAGGTACATATAAGGTGCTACAACTGCTCCCAGTATGGCCACTACTCGATCGACTGCAAGAAAAAAAGAGGTGTGAAAGGGGCTCCTGTTTTAAGTGCGAGGCACAGGACCACCCATATAGGAACTGCCGTCTTAAGATCATAGCAACGATACAAGAAGACAGCGACTACAAAACAGTACATTTAAGGAAATGGTAAGCGTTGCATTCAGTCGAAACCGTGATCGTCCTTAATGTTTGTAAATATGATGTTCTAATAATTCAATCAACAAACTTTAGGCCAAATGTGGTATGTGCGGTATATTTTCCTCCAAACATACCCATCAATGAGTTCAAAGCCGAAATTGAGATTGTTCAATGTACTTGAGAATTATAGAAACGCTTTATTGTTGGGCGACTTCAATGCGAGGCCAACTCAACGGGTGACACAATTGACTCATGCAGAGGGAGTAACCTATACAACATTGTGCTACAACACAATTTTGTTCATCTAAACTAGCGATGGGTATAATGTGCACATACGGGCAAAATGCCCAAACGTGCAAACCGCGGGCAAATGTGCAAACCGTTGGGTAGATGAGGTGAGGTAATTATGCCCGGGGGGGAAACAGAAAATTTTGCGCGAATAGCATCTGTATGTGTGATGGGAATGAGAGAACAATTATATGTGACCTGGTCTACGAAAAGGGAGCTTACGTGCGAAAACTAGTTTTCTGTGAAAAAGCTGTTAAAAGTAAGCAACTCGTTTCGTCAGTTTCTCATTATCTCGTTAATTGTTTTCCACGCCGGACGTCCAGTAAGTGTTGTTGTTGGTCCAGTAAGTGTTGTTGTTGGTCCAGTAAGTGTTGTTGTTGGTCCAGTAAGTGTTGTTGTTGGTCGGAATATTATTATAGTTCATCGTGTAAGTTCTGTTAAAACCTATCGATCCTGAAATGCCGAAAGTTATACAACCAGCCGGTTTATTTTTGGAACGTCAGTGGTACATCTATCACAATCTTCGCAGCTTAGTTTCGGATATATCTAAAGTAGATATTGTGGCTCCATTGCCGAAATATTTGCCATCGAAGAAACGGAAGGCAAAAACTAGTGAAGATGTTCTCAAACCAGACGAGGAACCAGGTCCATCTTCCTCAGGATCAACACGTAAAAAGATCTCAAGGAAAACGACAACAAAGAAAAATACATAAACTACTCAGCATTATTATTTTTGGCCCATAATACGTTTTTCTAGTGTATAATCATGTCTTTATAGTGGGGCTCGTAAAATTATCCGACTATTCGACTAATCGGTTAACCGATTATTCGATTCGTAACCGTTCGCATGCTTATTAGTCGGTTAATGGTATTCGAATAGTCGCCCGCCTTCGATTATTCGAATAGTTGCTTTGCTTCGACTACTCGAGCATTGTAGCAAATCGAATTTCAGCAACCGAACTTTCATTGAAATTTCTTTGACAAATGAAAAAAAATTTATTTAAATATATACATACATGCACACATATGTATGTATATTCAGATACAAAAAATGAGCGGACGCAAAAGGAGCTTGGTTTGGGATTTTTTCGCAAAAAACAGAGGACGAAAAGGAAGTAACATGTTCCATATGTGGTGCAGTTTTGTGCCACACCTCCTCTACATCCTCACTGAACAACCATTTAACAAAAATCCATAACAAAAATCGCGAAAATGAGAGGTAGGTATTGCTTTAGCCATTGTCTCTAAAATATTTCGCAATAACATTTCAATAATTAGCGCACATTCTTGCAAAAAAAGTTTGCCTTAATTTTGCACATGCCATCTTATATATGTACTACGAATGTAACAAGACTTTTCATATATGTATATGTATCTGTAAATGCAAAAAAAACTCGAACTTAAAATATTCGATTAACCGAAAATGAACGGTTAACCGAATAATCTAAAGTGAACGGTTATCCGAATAGTCGACAGCTTTCGACTACTCGAATATTGCTAACCGATTAACAGTAGTCGACTTCAGTCAGATTCGAATAATTCGGTTAATCGATTAACCGAATTGCCCGAGCTCTACTTTATAGCTTATAATTCAATGTATTTTGTTCATTACCAATAAATTA